>NC_053428.1:79952713-80087349 GCF_007990345.1 Gossypium hirsutum
TCTGAGCGTCATTGAAGATATTATCACTGGCACCCCCTTCAAATCGGTAGACTCAACTCGGACTACCTCATCATTTGCACTCCTCAAATCGATGGTTTTTCTTTTGCAGTTCACCACTGCATCATGTACGGTCAACCAATCCATACCAAGAATAACATCAAATTCGTCAAACGGCAAAAGCATCAAATTGGCTGGAAAACAGGATTCTCGGATTATTAGAGGGCATCTCTTACACACTTTATCAACAGTACGTATTGACCCAAAGGGTTTGACACTCGAATTACGAACTCAGTAGACTCAACAGGTAGAGTCTTACTGGATGCTAAGGTTTCACATACATATGAATGAGTAGAGCCAGGGTCAATCAATGCAATCACATTAGTATCAAAGAGAGTGAAGGTACCAGTGATGACGTCAGGGGAGGATGCCTCCTCTCGTGCGCGAATGGCATATGCTCTAGCAGGAGTACGGTTCTCGGCTCGAGCAGCCGTATCAGAGGCCCCTCTCTGACTACCACCCCTACCTCCTAAAATTCTCGGTGGTCTACCTCTAGTTGTCACTCCACTAGGTCTTGCACCTTGAATCTTATTCTTCTCATCAAGCTCCGTGCAATCTCTAATGAAGTGGTCCTTCGAACCGCATCCGTAACAGGCCCTGTTAGTGGACTTACCCCAACATTCACCTGGGTGTCGTCTTCCGCATTGGGGACATTCAGGTTTCTCTTGACGATTATTGCCCACACTAGCTACCGAAGTAGCTCGGGAGTCCGTCGATGGTCGTGCTCTGATGGAAATTCCCGCAGTCGTCCTTGACTTATTAGTGTCCTCCCTGAACTTCTTTACAGCTGAGAATGGAGCTTTACCCGTCGATCTTTTACGATAGTCTCTAGCTTCAAATTCAGTCTTCTTCTTCTCCTTTCCAAGTTCTTCCGCCTTGCAGGCTCGTTCGACTAGTGTTACGAATTCTTTTTATCTCCAAAATACCCACTAGTAGCTTTAAATCTTCATTCAATCCTTCTTCGAATCTTTTGCACATAGCAACCTCATCAGCTACACACTCCCGGGCATACCTACTAAGTCTTACGAATTCATGTTCGTATTCAGATACTGTCATACGGCCTTGCTTGAGTTCCAAGAATTCCTTACGCTTTTGATCAATGAACCGTTGACTAATATATTTCTTTCGAAATTCCGTTTGAAAGAAGTCCCAAGTAACTCGTTCGTTTGGGACTATGGAAATCAGAGTCCTCCACCAATAGTAGGCTGAGTCCCGCAACAAGGATATAGCACACTTTAGACATTCATCGGGCGTGCATGACAGTTCATCAAACACCCGAATGGTGTTATCAAGCCAGAACTCGGCCCTTTCAGCATCATCAGTAACTATGGCCCTGAACTCCTCGGCCCCGCGCTTCCTAATCAAGTCTACAGGTGGCTTACTCAGCCTCACAGGATTAGTAACTGATGGCATTACGGGCTCTTGGGGTGGATTATTCAAATTTTAGCCCTCCTACACCCCTTGATATTCGCAGAGATGAGTCAACAGGCGCGCCCTTTGCAGGAGCAGCCGCTACCTTTCCAACGTCATCCGCCAAGGTCCTTTACACCGGGATCCATTTACTATCAAAACAAATTTAACCGTCAAAGTCACCACATTTAAACATACTTAAGGCATGTATAGTAGACTCATACGTGCTATGGTAGTCCTAAAACCGGACTAAACCATAGCTCTGATACCAATCAAATGTAACACCCCCGAACCCGAGACCGTCGCCGGAGTCGACACGAGGTGTTAAAGACTTCAAACCACTATAAAAAAATTTTCCAGATAAGCTGCCAATCTGCGTACTAGTCGCTTTAAAAATCATATCTTGAGTCTGAAACTCGAAATCCAGTTCCGTAAATTTCCCTGGAACTGATCATAGTCCATCTACAAATTTTTTTCTAGAATTTGGGGCCAATTAGTACAGTTATTAGTCAAAGCTCCATGTAACAGGATCGACTACATGACTTTCGCATACACTTGGATCTCTTTAAGGGCTTCAATACTGATGTCTTTGTTTCGTAAACAGACTCAAGGGGAACTATGCAATATGACATGACTTCTAATATCTCTGGTTATTTAATAATTTCAAGTCGGATAGGGATCCAGAATCGCTCTGGCCCTGTTTCACAAGAGTTTAATTATCTCCTAACATACACTCATATGGTGTTTCGTTTCTTCTATATGAAAATAGACTCACCGAGATTCGATTACATAATTTATTCATTAATAATTCCACTCCTACTATTTTAGTGATTTCAATCCACGTCACTGCTGCTGCAGCATCTGTTACTAAAGCAACTATGCCTATTTCGTGATTTCTCTTGATCTAACTAGTAATTCATCATACATATCACAATTTGATCATGACTAGCCATGCAAAGGCAATCATTGTCAAACATCTCCCTACTACACTATTGCCATATCATGAATTTAACACAAAAAATCAACCATGACATATGGCATAAAAATCGAATTACCAAGACTTACGACCTAACATTATAGAACCAAATCCAACCGAACATTTATGCCATTTTCGCATGGCTAAAAGTTTACATACCAAATTTCAACAAAACATATTAGCCTATACATGCCGAAATGTTCTCCTAGACCGACTAAAAGAAGATACCAAAAGTTGCTAGCCGGTGTGATGACTTCGATGACGGTCCAAGCACGCAAAAAGACGAGTCCAAGAAACCTAAAGTAGGCGACAAGCAAACACCGAGTGAGTATATAACTCAGTAAGTCATAAGCATTACATAATCATCCATTAATAAATTATCACATGAGAAAACAAGTGAAAAGGGTTAATTCTCTCCACCCATACCAACTATGCCATGGTTCCTTAGACCTTTCGGCTCAATATCATACAAAGTACTACATCAATTTTTCATATGCTACTCAACATGGTATTTGAGGCATTCTCCATGGATGCTTTCATTCTCGTTACATTCATGCAACTAAATAACATTCCCTCTATTCCACGATGAATCTCATGTACGTCACTTCAAGTATAATTATCACATAGGTTCAAAACTTATCAAGCAAGAATATTCCAAATATAAACATAACGTCTATTAGCCACGAACTCAAGACACTTACTCGTCCGCTGTCCGTGACCAACTCAATAAGGTCGCACACTTAGTGTCAATAGTGCTTCAAAAACATATAGTAAGTCCGCACACTTAATGTTATATAATCAAACTCGCACACTTAGTGCTTACATAATCAAACTCGCACACTTAGTGCTTACATAATCAAACTCGCACACTTAGTGCTATATAATCAAACTTGCACACTTAGTGCTATGCAATTTAACCGACACTTAGTGCAATCTCATGATCATAATTGTTTATACCTGCACACTTAGTGCCGAAATCTACATTTCAATACACCTCACCTCTTTTCTTTTCATTCAATACTTTCATCACCCCATGCATACGTGTATATATATATTTATCATTTCATTCGACATAATTACATAGACATTATGACTATTTAAATCAATACCAAATATATGCTTAATGACTTACCTTGTGTTGGGTAAGACGGTTCCAACTCGGCTACTCGATGATCTTTTCTTTGCCTTTGCTTGATTCTCCTCCTTTAACTCCTTGAGCTTAATCAATAAATCAACTAGTTTAACCATCTTGCTAAACATTCATAATTCAATTACACATGCATATGTATGTTTGTATATTCGGCAACCATCCTCACTAATTACCCATTTAGTCGATTATACACATAATTAAAGGTAACATCACGAATGGGCATACTTATGTATATATATATGTATATATACTTCCGAATGGGCATCACAATTAGGTTTAACACCACCTTCATACTCAATTAGATGGCCGAATGTATGTATATATGTACAATGTCAACTATAACATCATTTAAACACCTAATTTCATCTCATGAACACTTGATCGAATTTTCCTAATCTAGCATAGTTTCACATCTATTTGTAACATCATGTAAATCCACATATAACTACATTTCTTAAGTTCCACATCTTAATGCCCATTATAGCCACTCCCATAGTCTAAATCTAACAATTGGCAACACCCACCTTTCCACTATGTTAGCCGAATACTCATTCTCTTCTTAGTCCTAAATTCGGCACCTCCAACAAAATAGCTTAACAATTTCAACTTTCATGCTAACATAACAAGCAACTTAACACATCCATATAACTAGCATGCTAATAGCATCAAGGTATCAACTAAAATTTTTAAGCTCCTTAGCCGAATCCTAACTCTCCAACAACCCCAAATCCAACCACGAGATAGATAGAATTTAGACTCATCACCCAAAGGTTGTATATACTTCCAAAAATAACCTTGAACATACCTTAATCTAGAGGACCACCTTGGCCGAATCTTCCTTCTTCCTCTAGTTACGGCAATTGCAAAAGAAAGAAAACATGAACACTCCTTCTTCCATCCTCATTTTGTTCATCTTTTCCTTTTAATTCCTTTCTTTTATTTATTTTAATTGTTAACTAGTAAATAATTGCATTGAATTCAACCTAAGGGATGGGCATCATGGCATGGCCGGCCACTACTTGGGTTTTTTTGGCAATTTGACATGCAAACCCAAGATCCCTCACTTTGTTATTATTTGGTCCTTACACATTCCCCTATCATATTTTCTTAAGTTCTCAACTAAGTCAATCACACGAAATTCACATTCATAAGTCTAAATTAAATCATCAAATTTTCACACATGCACTAATACACATAGAGGACATGCAACTAAATTTTAAATAAACTCTTGGGACTCGGTCTTATGGCCCCAAAACTACATTCCAACTAGGGTCTAATTTAGACTGTCACATCATGGAATCCCACATTGCATCCAACTTGAGACATTTTATAATGGTCTTAATGCTCACATGAGGACGGTAGTGGACGCTTCTGCTAATGGTGCTCTCCTTTCTAAGTCCTATAATGTGGCTTATGAAATTATCGAAAAAATTGCCAATAAAAATTACCAATGGCCAACCAACCGAGCAGCGTCAGAAAGATGAGTTGCTGGAATACATGAAGTAGACCCTCTTACTTCACTCGCATATCAGGTGTCATCAATATCCTCAATGCTTAAAATCTTACTACTAATGGGTCTAACAGTTTTGCATCACAACCACCAAATCAATTCGAAAATATAGCCTGTGTTTATTGTGGGGAAGGACATTTGTTCGAAGAATATCCATCAAACCCAGAATCCATGTACTATGTAGGTAACCAGAACCAAAACCGAGAAAGGTAAGGACTGCAATCAAATTTTTATAACCTACCCAAATTTTTCTTGGAGTAACCAAGGAGCTGGAACCAGTAATACTTACACCCAACCTAAATTGACCCAGCCACCAAGTTTTCTCCAACAAGTTCAGAAACCAACCCAAGCTGAACCATCCAATGGCTTAGAAAATCTATTGAAGACATACATGGCCAAGAATGACACCTTAATCCAAAGTCAAGCAGTTACATTAAAAAACCTAGAAAACATAGAAACGGGCCAAAACAGAGAAAGTGGGTCAAAGTACGAAATCAACACGGCTGGACTTCCTCACACGGGCAGCCCACACGGTCGTGTCAATTTGGTAGGCTCGAACACGGCCTGAAGTAATCGAACACGGACGTGTGCCACAAGCATGTCCCTGCCAAGCCCAAGTTGAGTCCAATTCGAAAAAGGGAGACAGAGAAGGGGGAGTAAGGAATTACTCCAAGAAAGCCGATCGATCCATCTCGGAAGCCGAATTCATCATCAAGACTGAAGATTTCTCCTCAATTTCCCTTCAAGAGTTTTGGGTTTTCTTTATGTTTTGTATTCTTTATTCTTCTAAGATGTTTTCTTATTTAGTCATAAACTAAATCCCCTAAATACCTACGGGAAATGAAACCTAAGACGAATCTTGTTATTATTTTCTGAATCGTATGATAAATATTTAACTTGTTCTTAATTATGTGTTCTTAATGCTTGTTTTGATATCCCAGGATACTGATTCAAGACATGCTCTTATTCAGAGGAGGAATAGACCCTATCTAAAAGTACATTTGCCATAATTAAGCGGAGTTGATTGCGCGCCTAGAAATAGGGTGACAAGTTTTTGCCGGATTAGGGTGAAACCTAATAAGGGGATCCATAGATCGAGTTAATGCAACCCTAGAGTGTTAATTAGAGAAAAGTCTCGGTTATTCAATCTAGGGATTAGACATTATTAGTCTTGAATAGGGATAATAACATAACTTAGGGATCTCTACGGAACAACTTGAATGAATAAATCATCCGATTCGGACCCAGAATAACAAGTAAAGTCTAGGTGGATTTTTCCTTAGGTATTGTCTTAAGTCAATCGATTTTCCCCAAAAGTAATTCCCCAATTCTTTTCTCTGTGCGTTCTTAATTTAGATAATTAGTTAATTAAAACAAAACCTCTTTATTTTTAGGTTAGATAATAAAAAGGCAGTCATTACTAGTACTTTTAGTTCCTTTGGGTTCGACAATCTGGTCTTGCTAAAACTATATTACTGTTCGATAGGTACACTTGCCTACATCACGATAATAGTTAATTCAAGAACAAGTAATTATAAATATTTAAAACCTATCACAAAATCACGCGATCAAGTTTTTGGCGCCGTTGCCGGGGAACTAAGATATTAGGAACGCTCAATTTTTATTACTTTAGCCATTTATTTTTCTTGAAATTTAATTTAATTTTACTATTATTATTATTTATTAACCTACTCTTTCTTTCTCTTGGCAGGTTTTTTATAGTTTATGACTAGAAAAACCCGTCGGGACCATTACTTTTGACGAGAATTGATCGCACAGTTCGTAGAAACCAAAGAGAAATAAGATGAAGCTTAAGATACGTGGAGAACGAGTAAGAAGACGATACTCAACCCCAACCGAAGAGATGGCTAAAAACCAAGGCAATCAGCTACCTCCTGCAATTGCGGCTAATCAAAATCCTGCTCCAAATACTATGTATGACTATGCTAAACCTTCTTCATAGGAACTGAGTCAAGTATAGTTAGACCTGCTATTGCTGCGAATAAATTCGAACTGAAACCTAACACAATGCAGATGATACAGCAGTTTGTTCAGTTTGATGGTTTGCAGGATGAGGATCCCAACACTCACTTGGCCAATTTTCTGGAATTTTGCGACACTTTCAAAATTAATGGCGTTTCTAATGATTCCATTTGCCTTCGGTTATTCCCTTTTTCACTAAGAAACAAAGCTAAACAGTGGTTGAACTCGTTACCACGAAGGTCTATCACTACTTGGGAACAAATGACCGAACATTTTTACTAAAATATTTTCTACCTGCTAAAACGGCTAAGTTACATAATGATATCTCTTCTTTTGTGCAAATGGACTTAGAAACACTTTACGATGCATGGGAGAGATACAAGGATCTATTGCGAAGGTGCCCTCACCATGGGTTACCTCTATGGCTGCAAGTTCAATCTTTTTACAATGGTGTGAATCCCTCGACAAGACAGATGATTGACGCAGCTGCTGGAGGAATCATCAACAAAAAAACACCTGAAGAAGCTTATGAATTCATTGAAGAAATGTCACCGAATAACTATCAGTGGCAAGTCATGAGGACTAAGCCAACAAAAACATCAGGCGTTTATAACATACGTCCAATAATGAGGTGTGACTCAAGTGGAGGAGGTGTGCATACAGAATATCAATCCTTCAATCCTACAACCAAAGAGGAACAAGTCAACTATATGGGTAACAATAACTTTAGATCTCAAAAGAACCCATATAGTAATACTTATAATGTAGGTTGGAGGAACCACCCATATTTCTCCTGGGTGATTAAGGGAATCAAAAGCCATAAAATCCTCAGGGTTTTCAACAGCCACCTTATCAACAAGAGAAGAAACCAAACCTTGAGGAGATACTCTCTAAATTCATCTCGACATCAGAAACCCGTTTCCAAAATACCAAGACAGCACTTAAAAATCAACAAGCATCGATCCAAGGACTCGAAACTCAGATAGGCCAGCTATCCAAACTAATCTCCGAACGACCACAAGGTAGCTTACCAAGTAATACTGAACCTAACCCAAGGGAACACCTCAACGCAATTAGTACTCAAGATAAGGAAGGATTCATTGCTCCTGAGCCAGAATTGATGCAAGAAACTATGGTGAGAAAAGGTAAAAGTGAGGTAAGTCATAACAAAATGGTGAATGAAGAATATAAACCTCGTGTCTCATACCCTAACGCGACAAGGAAAGACCGTTCAGACAAACAATTCGGTAAATTCCTTAAACTTTTGAAAAATTACATATTAACTTACTGTTTATTGAAGCTCTGTCGCAGATGCTGAATGCAATGAAATTTTTAAAAGAACTTTTAGTAAATAAGTAGAAGTTGGATGAAGTGTTGCATGTGAAGCTAAACGCAGTCTGCTCAGCTATTCTACAGAATAAGCTACCCCACAAATTGAAAGATCCAAGGAGTTTTACAATTCCTTGCTTAATTGGTAGTTTAGATGTAAATCATGCATTAGCTAATTTAGGGGCTAGTATTAACGTCATGCCTTACAAAATGTTTAAACAACTAGGTCTTGGGAAACCTAAACAAACAAGGATGAGCATTCAATTGCCTTACAAGATGTACTAGTGAAAGTAGATAAGTTCATATTTCCCGTTGATTTCGTTGTTCTAGACATAGAGGAGGATAATAACACCCCTTTGATTTTAGGGAGGCCCTTTTTAGCAACTGCTAAAACAATTATTGATGTTGGCACAAGTGAGCTTGCACTTCGTGTGGGAGACGAAACAATCACCCTTCAAGCTCGTAATTCTGGCATCACATAGAACATTGAAGGTAATGGTCCACACCATGCTACTAAACCTAACAATATGGTGCAACCTACTTTGTAGAAAATGAGTCTGAAGGAAGCACACGAGTCGTTCTCAAGCAATAGTAGAGGAACTATTCATGAAGATTGAAGACTACAAATCGTGGAACTCAATGAATGGCGGATGCACAAACCAAGACCACCCGACAAACCGAAACTTCGCCAAAAAGAGCCTGATACCTCTCCAAACCAACTTAAGGTTGGTGATAAGGTCTTATTAGATGCCGCAGATCCCCACATTGTCACTACCACACCGAATAAGGAAATCTCTCTTACGGTACTCAGTATTTTTCCATTCAGTACGGTGGAGGTGAGTCATCCCAAGTTTGACACTTTTAAGGTAAACAACACCAAATTAAAAACCTTATTTTAATGAGATTGATAGGAGGAATGAGGAGTATAAACTCCTCAAACCACCATGACCATTCACTGAAGAGGTAAGTCTAGCTTAGATTATTAATAAGCGCTTCTTGGAAGGCAACCCGAGCACTAACATTATTAATTTCTTTAAATTTTGGTATTTAACTCCAAACCTACTAATAGAAATCTTGAATACAGGTGTTTCCACAGAGACACGGCCAAGCACACGGGCGTGCCTAAAGCCGTGTGAAAATAGGGCAAAAGAATTCCCCAAACGGGCTACGATTAAACGCCACGACCGTGCGATATGGCTGTGGTCGAGCCTGCCAAAACAACACGGGCGTACGACACGCCTGTGTGGAAGAACCGTAGACGAGACTGCTAAAATCTCACGCCGATGTCTAACACCTATGGGTAAACCTGTCAAATTAACACGGGCGTGGAGATTGAACACAAGAGCGTGGGAGAAGTGAACGAAGCTAGACACGGCTATGCAACATAGTCGTGTTTACCAACACGCCCGAGACACACAGGCGTGTGTCGAATTTCAGACGTGCTAAAATAGGAAAAATGCGAAACACACGGGATAAAATTGGGGCACATGGGCGTGTCCTATGGCCGTGTGTCCCAAAATCTATAAATAGGAAGCACTATTCACTTTCTTCTCCAATCAAAAACCCTAACCCTAGCCACTGCAACTCCACACGGCCCCTTGCCACGCCCGTGCGCCACCTCCAACTTCATTTTTAAAGCTCAATCTCTCTCTCTCTTAGCACTTTCAATGTCATCTTCAAGAGAAAAGAAAATCGTCGTACCAACCTCGAAGAAGAGGAAGGGAGCATCATCTTCCGCGGGTCCAACCGCGAAAATTTGTCACCCTCTCCAACAGTTTCCACGAGGGCCCCAAGAAGAGCTCTTCCAAATACTTCGGGCCTGACCCTTAATTGTGGGCCACTACATCAACTGAGTTGCCATAGAACAAGTCCAGATGGCTGATGCGATTCGGGCTTTCCTAACCACCAACCCTTGGGAGCTGTTCTTCGGGATTATCGAGCCGACATACCTCGAGCTCACGATAGAACTGTGCTCAACGTTCCATCTTCAGACCGTAATGATGAGGTAAGATGATCCCAGCACGATCCAGTTTCACCTAGGATGATTAATCCGCCAGCTAAGCATCCCAGAGTTTGGTGCTGCACTAGGCTTATATACAGAAGAGTTTAGGGAGGAGAATGAACTACATGCTCTTAGTCGCCACATACATGTCTCTCCCTCGAAGTGCTGGCACACATTGGCCCCTAGCATGACCTCCTACAATCCTAGCCGCTCCAAGGCATCAGTTCTCCCACCATCCCTGAGGTATTTACACGCCATTTTAGCTCACATGATTACAGGGAAGCAAGAGAGCACTGGCGTCATCAACACCCACTACGTTTACTTCTTATGGTGCATGTAGCAAGGGCATGTCATCGACCTTGCCTATTTCATTGCCCTTGCGATTTAACACCAAACGGAGCGGCATCGGAAGGGGGCCATCTCCATTGGCCCCTACGTGACCCGGCTAGCGCGACACTTCGGGCTCCTCAACACCGCGGCCTAAGAATCATCCCTCACCCTCATTGGCCAGATGTCTCCACAAGGCATCTCAAGCATGCTTAGCATGAGGATGATCGAGAGGCGCCGAGGTACCAACCCTCTCCAGTATCATCTCGCCCAATCTACCGAGGAGGAGGCCTACGAGGACATTCCTGATGATGTCCCTCCACAGCACGAGGACCCACCGACTCAGCCACCACCACCCTCTCATCCAGTTCATGCGATGGCTTCATATGCTGACATCTCTGAGCGCCTCACCCGATTCGAGCATCAGTGTTTTCAATGATTTGACAACATTGATGCTACTCTACAGTAGATTTTTCAACATCTCCACATCTCATCGCCAGTCCCACCTCGTGAACCATCCAGCGATGAAGATGTTTAGAAATATTTATTTATTATTTTATGTTTTTTAAATTTTTATTAAAACTACTTTTTAATTTTATTAGATTTTAGAAATGTTATTTTTTATTATTAATTTCGGTTATTTCCTTTTGAGTAATTGTCTTCCTAATATCCCCTAAAAAGTTCCTGATTTTATCACAGTTATATAAGAGCTCTTAAGCTCATCATCACATAGGAACTAAAACTCCACTGGGAAAGGTTCTCCACGGCTACCATGTCCTACTCGACCACGACCACAGCTACCACTAGATATAATATTCTTTTGGCATAGGACTTATGGACTAATGAACCTCTACGACCGCCAGAGTATCCTCCTCCACTCTCGAATTGATTACTCTCCAAAACTCTAGTTCGAGGAATTCATCATACAGGAAGTTTCACTTTTCTCCCTATCTTATTTTCATATTCTTTAATATATATATTTGTACATTGAGGGCAATGTACATCTTAAGTGTGGGGGGGTATTTATTTCCTTATTAGAAAAATCCCTGAATGACTGCCTTGTTCTCTTAAAAAGCTCTCATATCATATTCAGGATAAATTTTAATTGATTTATGATTTTCATTGATATATCTTGAATTTAAACATAGGGATTTATGCATTGATTGTTTAAACTTTGAGACATTAGAGAATCAAGCACGATAAGTTGATTTTTAAGAATTTAAAATTATAGGTTGTTTCCCCAAGTCTAGGTATTACTTTGAATTGGAATTCACAAGTTTAAACATCAAAAAGCCATAATTTTTGTGAGATTTTTGAGCCTTTTGAGCATCTATTAGTTCTTTCATGCTCACTTTTATTATTGCTTTGTGTGCCTCAATATTGAACTGTTATTCTAGAACTTGTTTGATTATGCATGTCGAGACCACACCATTTGATTTGATATGTCAAAATGATTAAGGCACTTAGGATTAACTCACTCATGTCATGAAAAGCCTACCTCCACGATTAACCCTTAGTAAAGCCCCTTGAGCCTAACTGTAACACCCCGAACCCGAAACCGACACCGGAGTCGAACACGAGGTGTTAACTGACTTTAACCCCTTATAAAATTTATTTTCCAGACACTGCCCAATCTGTGTACTAGTCATTTTAAAAATCATATCTTGAGTTTCGTAACTCGAAAATCAGTTTCATAATTTTTCCCAGAAACTAGACTCATGTGCCCATCTATGTATTTTTTTCTAGAATTTTTGGTCGGGCCAATTAGTACAGTTTATTAGTCAAAGTCTCCCATGTTGCAGGGATCGACTACACTGACCTTTGCCCATTACGACTTGGATATCTCCCTGCACGGGGCTTCAATACTGATGCCGTTTGTTTCTATGAAAACTAGACTCAGAGAGGAATCTGTACATATATGGTACGACCCCTAATTATCTCTGGTTAATTTATAATGAATTTCCAAAGTCGGAGCAGGGAATCCAGAAACCGTTCTGGCCCTGTCCCACAAAAATCTGATTATCTCTTAATATACTGCCCATATGATCTTTTCGTTACTTCCTCATTAAAACAGACTCATCGAGCTTCGATTACATAATTTATTCATCAATTAATTCCACTCCTACTATTTTTAGTGATTTTTCAATCTCATGACACTGCTGCTACCAGCATCTGTTACGAAAGTAACTAGGTCCATTTCATGCCTACCCTTGATCCAACTCAATCGAACATTCGTGCCATTTTCGCATGGCTTAAAGTTTACATGCCAAAGTTCAAACACAACGTAATAGCTTATACATGCCAAAATGTTCTTCTAAGCCAACTAAGAAGAAAGTACCAAAACTTGCTATCCGGTGTGATGACTTCGATGACGGCCTGACCCCGCAAAAATAGATAAGTCCAAGCAACCTATAATGGGTGACAAGGAACACCGAGTGAGTTTATAACTCAGTAAGTCATAAGCAATGCACTACCATCCATCAATAACATTATCACAAGAGGAAACAAAATGGAACGAGACAATTTACTCCATCCATACCGAACCATACCATAGTTCCTCCAACCTATCGATTCAGTTTCATATCAATTCATGCATTCACATTCCATATACTCATCAATAGGACATTGAAGCATTTTCATAAATCAATTTATTTTCGTTACAATCAAACGACTAAACGGCCTTTCACCCATCCTACGATAAATTTTATGTACGTGACTTCAAGTATATTTGTCACATAGGTTCAAACTTACCGAGCTCAACACCAAGTATAAGCATAGCACCTATTAGCCATGTACTCAAGACACTTACCCGATCCGCTGTCCGCGATCGACTCAATAGTGTCGCACACATAGTGTCCATAATGATTCACGAATGTATATTGAGTCCGCACACTCAGTGCTATATAATCAACTCGCACACTTAGTGCTACGTAATCAAATCGCACACTTAGTGCTACATAGTCAAACTCGCACACTTAGTGCCGCATGGTCAATTCGCACACTTAGTGCATCATATTCATTTCGCACACTTAGTGCAACATAGTCAAATCGCACACTTAGTGCTGTACAATTTAATCCCGCGCACTTAGCGCCAATCTCATGGTCATAAATGGTTATACCCGCACGTTTAGTGCCGAGATCAACAACTCAGTACATCTTACCTCTTTTCTTTTCATTCAACAATTTCATCATCACATACGTACATGCATATATATATATGTATATTTATTCATTCCATTCAGCATCAATACATAAACATTATGACCATTTGAAATAATACCAACTACATGCTTAATGACTTACCTTGTGTTGGGTAAGACGGTTCCAACTCGGCTACTCAGTGATCT
Organism: Gossypium hirsutum; assembly: GCF_007990345.1. Taxonomy (NCBI): domain Eukaryota; kingdom Viridiplantae; phylum Streptophyta; class Magnoliopsida; order Malvales; family Malvaceae; genus Gossypium; species Gossypium hirsutum. The sequence goes on from NC_053428.1 coordinate 79,966,805, forward strand.
TTTCTTTGCCTTTGCTTGATTCTCCTCCTTTAGCTCCTTGAGCTTAATCAATAATTCACTAGTTTAACCATCTTGTTAAACATTCATAATTCAATTACACATGCTTATGTATGTTTGTATATTCGGCAACCATCCTCACTAATTACTCATGTTGATGGCCGAATGGATGTATGTGTGTACAATGTCAACTATAACATCATGTAATTCCACATATGACTACATTTCTTAAGTTCCACATCTTAATGCCCATTATACATAATCAAATTTAACATCATATATATATTTACTCATGTGGCCGAATATACATACTCCCATATAATATCAAGTACTCACTTTAAGTATATTGCCGAATATACTTAATCATACACACGCCTAACCAAAATAATTTCTAAAATCTTTATATCATTTATAATACATCTAATTATCCTTTTTCACATTATCAACTCAAATCACATACATTATTTACTATAACATATTTACATTCGGCATTGGTGTCAACCATAGTAGCCGATTCTTCCTACTTTGTACCCATGCATCTATTAATCCTTAGTTGGTTCAAACACTTCACACACTAGGATTCATCAAATTTTTAACAAGAAATAAAATCTCTAATCCTCAAACTACCATGGTCGAACCTTCATGGAGTTGCTAAGACTCCTCATTTCTACTTCTCACACACTCTCACATCCAAACCCTTTTATTAAACACCCAAAGTCAACCATCTCCTTACCTCATCACCAAAGACATCAAAATACCAACCAAGAACGTAACATTCATGGCCGAATGTCATCTCCATCATTTAACAAAGTTTGAACCATGGCTAGGTAGATTTTGAACTTACAACTTAAAATATACATGAATCTCAAAGAATAACATTAAACATACCTCAATCTAGTTACATGCATGGCCAAACTTCCTCCTAATCCTCTTCCTTAGGATTTTCGGTCAAAAGAGGTTGAAAAAGGATGAACAAAACCTTTCTTTTCCTTCCTTTAGCTCACGGCAATGGGGTGTATGCATGAGACCATTATTATTATTTTTTCTTTTTTTCATCACCCTTCCTTTCATTATTTAATTATCATGCTTATTATTTTATTTTCCTTACCATACATCACTAACACAACATGTTGGTGACATGTTTCCACCCATAGCATGGCCGGCCACTACATATTAGGGAGGGGGAATTTGACATGCAAGTCCCCTTTTTCTTCCACATGCACTAATAGGTCCTTATGCATTGACCTATCACATTTTAAAATTTTCTCATATAAGTCCTATTGACTAAATTCACATGCAATCGACTAAATCGAAGCTTGAAATTTTCACACATTCATGATTACATATTCTAGACAATAACCATCACATTCAAACCTTTTGGTGACTCGGTTTAGCGGTCCCGAAACCACTTCCCGACTAGGGTCAATTTTGGGCTGTCACACTAACAAGACCATTTCTTGTATTACCCTTAATGTTAACCCTTAACCCATTATTATTGAAATCCTTTAAATTGACCCCTATTTTTGTCGAGATTTGAGTTGAATGAATTGCTTAGCTATGTCCTGTTCTTAATAATTAGTTTATGTTTTTTGTTTAACTTGTTCTTAAAAAAAAACTATTTATACATATCTGTAATTTCATATTCTGAGAAGAAGCTCTGTTGTACGCAAGTAAAGATTAACTCTATTTCTAGTTAGGTAATTTTTCAATTCAATCTCGATTCTAACTATTTCTTTCAGCTTGTGACCACACCCCCTAACCAAGCCTCGTTACAACCCTCTAAAGACCTTTTGATTGATGTATCATCTTAAATTATAGTGGTGGAGATTTGATTTTCATACAAGCCTATGGTAATGAATTTTCATTATTGACTATTGAGTGCTTCATTTATTATCCTTAAACACCTCGAGTGATTTGAGTGAATCTTTAGTGGGGATGTGAAACTCTATGATATTCTGAATCAAAGGTAATTACTTAGATGCGGAGAGACACCTATGTTTGCATGATTAAATACTCAACTTGGAATGTTTGAAACTTTTATGTTCTTTTAGTTGAATTCTCAATGTATGATTACCTTTGAATTATTTTGAGATATTATCGATAGGAATTGTAAGTTGAGAAGAATTTATTTTGATTATGAGTTGAGGATTTTGCTTGACTACAAGCAAATGCTTAAGTGTGGGGGTATTTGATAAACCGTAAATTATACATATTTTTACCCCATGTTTAATGTATTTTATGGATAATTCCTCATTAGAATTGGTGAATTTGATGCTCCTAATGCTTTAATTTCATGTTTTATACTTAGGAGAGCATATGAGAGCAAAAGGAACGAGAAACGGGCCAAAAACAGAGAAAATGGGCCAAAGTACGAACCCAACATGGCCTGGACTTTCTCACATGGGCAACCCACACCGCCGTGCTAACTTGGCAGAATTGAAGAACGATTCACACGGGCAGACCACACGGCCGTGTCAATTTGGTAGGCTCGAACATAGCCTGAAGTAATCGAACACGGGCGTGTGCCACGAGCATGTCCCTCCGAGACCAAGTTGAATCCAATTCGAAAAAGGCTAATTTTGAGGGCCTCTAGGCATTCCAAAGCCTATAAATACACCCTAGAGGAGTAAGAAAAGGGAGATGGAGAAGGGGGAGTAAGAAATTACTCCAAGGAAGCCAATCGATCCATCTCGAAAGCCGGATTCATCATCAAGACTGAAGATTTCTCCTCAATTTCCCTTCAGGAGTTTTGGGTTTTCTTTATGTTTTATATTCTTTATTCTTCTGATATGTTTTCTTATTTAGTCATGTACTAAATCCCCTAAATACCTAAGGGGAATGAAACCTGAGACGAATCTTGTTATTATTTTCTGAATTGTATGATAAATATTTAACTTGTTATTAATTATGTGTTCTTAATTATTGTTTTGATATCTCAGGATACTGATTCAAGACATTCTCTTATTCAGAGGAGGAATAGACCCTATCTAAAAGTACATTTGCCATAATTAAGTGGAGTTGATTGCGCACCTAGAAATAGGGTGACAAGTTTTTACCAGATTAGGGTGAAACCTAATAAGGGGATCCATAGATCGAGTTAATGCAACCCTAGAGTGTTAATTAGAGAAAAGTCTCGGTTATTCAATCTAGGGATTAGATGTTATTAGTCTTTAATAGGGATAATAACATAACTTAGGGATCTCTACGGAATAACTTGAATGAATAAATCATCTGATTCGGAGCTAGAAAAACAAGTAAAGTCTAGGTGGATTTTTCCTTAGGTATTGTCTTAAGTCAATCAAATTTCCCCAAAAGCAATTCATAATTCTTTTCTCTTTGCGTTCTTAGTTTAGATAATTAGTTAATTAAAAAACCTCATTATTTTTAGGCTAGATAATAAAAAGACAGTCATTATTAGTACTTTTAGTTCCTTTGGGTTCGACAATCCGGTCTTGGTAAAACTATACTACTATTCGATAGGTACACTTGCCTACATCACAATAATAGTTAGTTCAAGAACGAGCAATTATAAATATTTAAAACCTATCACGAAATCACACGAAGCCAGCTCGCAACTGAACTCAGGAATCAACCACAAAGTGCTTTACCAAGTGATACGGAAAATCTGAGGAATCTGGGGAAGGAGCATTGCAAAGCATTAACATTGAGGAGTGGAAAGACAGTAGAGCCCAACACCATTGAAGCTGAAAAGGAGAAAGCTGATGCTCAAGAATCAGAGGAAGTTCAACCGAGTGTTGAAATTCCAATTTCATAAGAACCAGAATCTGCAAAACCCGACAAGGTAATTTCAAAACCAGCTAATTCTGGTCAACTAACAACCCCATCAGATGCAGAATTGCCACAGAAGACGAATCAACCAGTTCCAATAAAGAAACCACCACCACCCTACCCTCAAAGACTTTAAAAGCAGAAGCAGGAGATTTAGCAACTTCAAATCAACATCTCGTTGGTTAAAGCACTTGAGAAAATGCCGAACTATGTCAAATTCATGAAGGATATCCTGTCCAAAAAATAATGACTCAGAGAATTTGAGACGGTAGTTCTGACGAAGGAATGCAGTGCATATCTTCAAGATAAACTACCCCCAAAATTGAAGGATCCTGGATGTTTTACCATACCTTGCAACATTGGAGCAACATATTATGGTAAGACACCTTGTAACTTGGGTGCGAGTATCAATTTGATGCCTATGTCAATATTTAGAAAGTTGGGGATAGGAGAAGTTAGACCTACTACTGTTACACTTCAATTAGCAGATCGATCCTTAGCACATCCGATAGCAAAAATTGAGGACGTATTAGTACGTGTAGATAAATTTATATTCCCTGTTGATATTGTTATCCTAGACTTTGAAGCAGACAAAGAAGTGCCAATTATCTTAGGAAGATCGTTCTTAGCAACCGGAAGGACCCTTAATGATATGCAGAAGGGCGAGCTTACTATGCGTGTTCAAGATGATCAGGTAACATTTAACGTTTTTAAGTCTATGCGATTTCCTGACACAATTGATGATTGTTCTGCAGTATCCGATTTAGAAGATTTAATAGTGGAGAAGGAGCTCAACTATATGGAGGATCCATTGGAACAAATTTTGACATCAGATCTTCAGAATGATAAAGAGGAGGATGAGTACTTAGCTTTGTTAGAAGCTAATCAAAGGGGATTTATTCTGCAATCCCGATTTGAATATTTGGAGTTAGAGGAAAGGGATTATGCCCAACCAAAAGCGTCAATCGAGGAGCCACCTAAATTAGAACTCTAAGTACTACCTTTACATCTAAAATATGTTTATTAAGTTAACTCTTCTACTCTGCCTGTGATTGTTTCAGTAGAATTAACTACTGAGCAAGAAGAGAAACTCATCTTGGTGTTGAAATAATTCAAGAGGGCTATCGGATGGACCATAGCCGATATCCGCGATATTAGCCCATCTGTATGAATGCACAAGGTCATACTAGAAGATGGCGAGAAAGGGATGATCGATGGACAATGAAGACTAAACCCCATCATGAAGGACGTAGTAAAGAAAGAAATCATTAAGTGGTTAGATATGGGTATAATTTACCCCATCTCAGATAGTTCATGGGTAAGTCTGGTCCAGTGCGTGCCAGAGAAAGGAGGTATCACGGTCATTGAAAACGAGAATAACGAGTTGATACTGACTAGAACGGTTACAGGATGGAGAATTTGCATCGATTACCAGAAGCTAAACAAGGTGACTAGGAAAGATCACTTTCCTTTGCTGTTTTTGGACCAGATGCTGGATAGACCCGCGGGGCGAGACTACTACTATTTTTTCGATGGATACTCAGGGTATAATCAGATTACAGTAGCACTAAAAGATCAGCACAAGATAACATTCACCTGCTCATACGGTACATTTGCATTTAGACGCGTGTCATTTGGTTTATGTAATTCATCTACTGCATTTCAAAGATGTATGATGTCTATTTTTATTGACATGGTTGAGAAGCATTTGGAAGTTTTTATGGGTGATTTTTCAGTATTTGGAGATACGTATGACGATTGCCTAGCTAATCTAGCCAAGGTACTAAGGCGATGCGAAGAAACAAACCTAGTACTCAACTGGGAAAAGTGTCATTTCATGGTACGAGAAGGGATTGTTCTAGGGCATCGGATAACGAGACATGGAATCGAAGTAGATAAAGCAAAGGTAGATGTTATTGAGAAAATCCCACCTCCAACATCTGTAAAAAGTGTTAGGAGCTTTTTGGGCCATGTCGGTTTCTATCAAAGATTCATCAAGGACTTCTCCAAAATTGCTAAACCCATATGCAAATTATTGGAGAAGGACTCGACGTTCAAGTTTGATGAGGAATGCTTAAAGGCTTTCAAATATTTGAAGAGCTGATTAGTTACGACACCCATAATAGTCACACCAGACTGGGATCTGCCATTCGAATTAATGTGTGATGCGAGTGACTTCGTGATAGGAGCCGTTATGGGCTAGCGAAGGAACAAAGTTTTTCACCCCATTTACTACGCAAGTCAAACTTTGACAGGAGCTCAACTGAATTATATGGTAACAGAAAAAGAGTTACTTTCTATTGTGTTTGCTTTTGAAAAGTTTCGATCTTATCTTGTAGGTACCAAAGTGACTGTCTATACGAACCACTCGACAATTAAGTACTTACTCTCTAAGAAAGATGCTAAGCCGAGGTTGATCCGATGGGTACTTCAACTTCAAGAGTTTGATCTAGGAATTAAAGATTGAAAGGGATTGGAAAATCAAGTAGTATATCACTTGTCCAGATTGGAGTCGCAAGAAGGGAAGTCTCCTCTTATACCAATTCAAGAAACATTTTCGGATGCACATATACTAAAGGTAAATCATGTCCATAATACCCCTTGGTTTGCTGATAATGCTAACTATTTAGCTTTTGGTTTGATACTGATTGATAAGACGTATCATCAAAGGAAAAAGTTTCTTCACGATGTGAAGTACTATTTCTGGGAAGAGCCATACTTGTTCAAGAAGTGTGTAGATCAAATGATCAGGAGATGTGTGGCAGAAGATGAAGTACAAAAGATTCTATACCATTGTCACTCAACTCCAAGTGGGGGACACTTCGGAGGTACTCGTACTACGGCCAAAGTATTGCAAGTCAGATTCTTTTGGCCAACACTATTCAAGGACGCATACGCTTACGTAAAGAGTTGTGATCGATGTCAAATGGTCGAAAATGTCACCAGTAGAAATGAGATGCCTCGAACAAACATCATTGAGGTAGAATTATTCGATGTTTGGGGTATTGACTTCCTCGATCCTTTCCCTCCGCCTTTTGGTCACAAGTACATCTTGGTAGCTGTAGACTACGTGTCTAAGTGGGTCGAGGCTGAAGCTTATCCAACAAACGATGCTGGGGTTGTAATAAAGTTTTTGCAGAAACACGTGTTCACAAGTTTTGGAACCCCAAGAGCTATTATCGGCAATGAAGGGTCCTATTTTGTGAATAAGTGGTTGAAATGGTTGTTAGATAAACATGAAGTGAAACACAAGGTCACTATAGCTTACATCTGCAGACAAATGGGCAAGCTGAACTGGCAAATAAGGAGATCAAAGGCATACTTGAGAAGGTAGTTTGCCCGAACCGACAAGATTGGTCCAAAAGATTGGATGATGCTTTATGGGCTTATAGGACAGCATACAAGACACCTTTAAGGATGACACCCTACAGGTTGGTCTTTGGGAAAGCTTGTCATCTGCCCTTGGAGTTAGAACACAAAGCTTACTGGGCCCTTCGACAACTCAACTTGGATCTTAAGCTTGCTAAAGAGAAACGAATGCTCCAACTCAATGAGCTAGAGGAATTCCAAACGTTCTCGTGCGAAAATGCCAAACTACTCAATGAGAGACTTAAGAAACAGCATGACAGGCACATTCGAGTTCGAGAGTTTGAAGCAGGTCAGCAAGTATTGTTATTTAATTCTAGATTAAAGTTCTTTCCAAGAAAACTAAAATCATGTTGGTCCGTTTCATTTACGGTTCATCGCATCTATCCATACAGAGTTGTTGAACTCCAAGGTAAGGGAGATAATTTTCAAGTTAATGCTCAGCGTCTGAAACATTATTGGGGACATAAGACTGAACGAAATCAAATTTCGCTCATTCTATCAGATGTTTAAATTTTCTTATTTTCCTTTTTAATAAATGATTTAGGGTATATTTTCGAGATTAATATGTTTAAATCAATTCTGCTTACGAGATTGGAACTTAAGTGGGACCGCTTGCGACCCCTCCAATTTTTCTTGGGAATTGATTTTAACATAATTTTCTGAGAAATTATTCCCTAAATAGAAAAAATAAATTTTTAGTTTTTCAAATAAAGAGATCAATGTTGACCTAAGTTTTAAATTGCAACTCAATTTCAAATTTTCATTAAGTCTAGGGACTTAATTGAATTATTTTCAAATTTTGGTTTCTCTTTTCATAAATAAACAAAACTAGATGCCTCTTTTATGTAAATATTTTCAAAAGGCTTCTAGAATAAATGTTTTTAATTCAAAATAAAAAAATAATTATTAATATATAATTATATCCATTATAAGATATATTAATTATTATCAACTTTATATAGAGTTAGGATTAGTGTTAATTTCATCATATTTTATTTGATAAGTTTTTAATAATAATAAGATGATAATATTTAATATATAATTATATTTATTATAATTTATATATTAATTATTATCAATTTTGCATAGAATTAGGATTAGTTTTAATCATATCTCATTTTTGTTTAAATAAATTAATAGCATTAATAATTTAATATGCATATATTTAATTATTAATTGTTGTTAACTTGTATTAGAATTAGAACTTAGAGTTTTTAATTATTAAATCTCTAAGAATTCTACTTTAAGTCCTATTCCTTTCATTATAAATACTACCTTCTCCATTCATTCATCACTAAAAATCTCAAACACCAAAACCCCTAAAGTGCCACAAGCCCCTAGCCTAGCAGCCATTTGGCCAGCAAGCACCCAGCAGCCCAGCTCCATTGCACACGCCGAGCACACCTGCCTCCATCGCGCGCTGCATTGCGCACCCTGTCTTGCTCCAACACCTGCTCACGTCCAGCTCCAGCACTCACCAGGCCCGCACCTTGGCACTGCATCTACTCCAGCTCCAACCTGCGCACGCCTAAACGGTTGCCCACTCAAATTTGCGGCTTGCTGCCCGTGCAGCGCATCGAGCCAAGCCTATGCTACTTCTTACTCCTGCTCGACGAGTCTGCTTTCTATCCGGTACTTGTGCGGCACACACCTACACCAACCCCTTTAGCCAAAATCTTCTAACCCACCTTAAATTGACCTCTTTTGTTTATTAATTATTTTTAGGAGTTTTGAGTTTTATAAAAAAGGTGGTAAGAAAATTTGCTTTCTCCTAAATTTTAATTTTATTCAATTATTTAATTTTTCAATTTACTGAATGATTAATAAATTTTGTGAATTAAATTTTTGAGAAAATAAATTTTCCCATCTTTTGTTCAGGTTAATCATGCCTCGCAAGAGAACTCGTGCTTGTGCCCAAATTGATGAAACACAAAACAAATTCCATTGTGAAGAAGCCAAAGCAAGATACGAGAGTATCTTCAAAAATCAACAGATGCATCTAGAGAAAGGCTTCACTTTGAAAGAGAGCAACTACAAAGACTTTATGGCACGTATTTCTCAAGTTGCTGAAGCCTTCAATTGAGAATTGTTTTGTGAAAAGAGGCCTAGTGTGGATGAGGAACTAATTCATGAATTCTACACAAATTTAACCTCAAGTGATTTGACAGAAGTTCCAGTTCGCGGAATTAAGGTACCAATAAGTTCAAATGATATTAATAAGTTCTTTGAATTACCTAATTTCGAAAACGATGAATATTCTTCTTTGATGAGCAACATCGAGCCTGAAAATTTGCAAGAAATTCTTGAGGAACTTATAGTTCCAGGTTCTAAATGGACTGTGTCAAAGAAAGGAACCCACACTTGTCGAAGAGAATCTTTGACACCACTTGCGAAGGTATGGTTCTATTTCATCCGTTTTAGCCTTATGCCTAGTTCACATGGGACTACAATCTCGTTAGAGCAAATGGTCTTATTATATTTTATAAATCGTAATTTATACATATTTTTGTCCCATGCTTAGCACATTTATGGATGGTTTCTCCTTAGATTTGATGAATTCGATGCTCCTAATCCTTTAATTTCATGTTTTATACTTAGGTGAGCATAGAAAAGTAAAAGGAGCGAGAACGGGCTAAAAATGGAGAAAATAGACTCACATGGGAAATCAACACGGCCTGAACTTCCTCACACGGGCGTCTCACACGGTCGTATCCCTTTGGTAGGATCGAAGCATGACTTACATGAGTAGACTACACGCCCGTGCCTATTCAACAGCCTTGACCACGGGCTGGAGTAATCGCAAATGGGCGTGTCACACGGGCGTGTCCCTATCGAGCCCAAGTATAACCCTATTCGGAAAAGATCAATTTGGAGGGCTCTTAAGCATTCTAAAGCCTATTTAAACACCTGAGGAGGCACTTAGGAAGGGGAACGCAGAATAGGAGGCAAGGAATTACTCAAGGGACGCTGATTGGTCCATCTCAGAAGCTGGATTCATCATCAAGACTGAAGATCTCCCTTCAATTTCCATTCAGGGGTTTGGGGTTTTCTTTATGTTTTGTATTCATTATTCTTCTGAGATTTTTTCTTCTATAATTATTAACTAAACCCCCTAAATACCTAAGGAGAATGAAACATAAGACGGATCTTGTTATTATTATCTAAATTGTATGATAAATATTTGACTTGTTCTTAATTATGTGTTCTTAATTCTTGTTTTGATATTCCAGGATATTGATTCGAGTTAATGCTCTCATTCAGAGGAGGAATAGACCCTATCTAAGAGTAAATTTTTCATAATTAAGCGATGTTGATTGCACGCCTAGAGATAGGGTGATAAGATTTTGCCGGATTAGGGTGAAACCTAATAAGGGGATCCATAGATCGAGTTAATGCAACACTAGGTGTTAATTAGAAAGAGATTTCAATTAATCAACCTAGGGTCAGACGTTATTAGTCTCGAGAGAGATAATAATATAACTTAGGGATTTCTACGGATCAAGTGAAATGAATAAATCGTCTGATTCAAAGTCAAATAACAAGTAAAGTCTAGGTGGATTTTTCCTTGGGTAATGTCTTAATCAATCAAATTTTCCTAAAAGCTTTTCCCCAATTTCTCTCTGTGCACTCTTAGTTTAGTTAATTAATTTAGATAAACAAATCCCTTAACTTTTAGGCTAGATAATAATAAAAAAGTAATTACTAGTACTCTTGGTTCTTTTGGCTTCGACAATCCGATCTTGCCAAAGCTATACTACTGTTCGATAGGTACACTTGCCTTCATCGTGATAATTGTTAGTTTCAAGAACGCTTAATTATAAATTTTTAAAACCTGTCGCGAATATCACGTATCAATTTTTTGGCACCGTTGCCGTGGAACTAGGATATTAGGAACACTCGATTTTTATTACTTTAGCCATTCTACTTTATTTGCAATTTAAATTTTTATTTTCTTTTCTAATTTTTCTTTTATTTGTTCCTGGCAAGTTTTTATAGTGTATGACTAGAAGAAACCCATCGGGACCATTACTGTTTGATAGTGAGATCGATCACACAGTTCACAAAAATTGAAGAGAAATAAGGCGAAGCTTACGATACATAGAGGAAAAGAAAGAGGACGATACTTCAACCACAATCGAGGAGATGGCTGAAAACCAGGAAAATCTGCTACCTCCTGCGATTGCTGCTAATCAGAATCCTGCTCTGTGCACTATATATGATTATGTTAAACCTTCTTTAATAGGAACTGAATCGAGCATAGTTAGACCTACTGTAGCTGCAAATACTTTTGAACTGAAACCTAACACAATTCAAATGATACAGCAATTTGTTCAGTTTGATGGTTTGCAGGACAAAAATCCCAACGCTCACTTGGCAAACTTTTTGGAACTATGTGATACATTTAAAATTAATGGCGTTTCTGATGACGAAATTCACCTTCGGTTATTCCCTTTTTCATTGAGAAACAAAGCTAAACAATGGTTGAATTTGTTACCACAAGGGTCAATCACTACTTGGGAACAAATGACCGAAAAGTTTTTATTAAAATATTTTCCGCTGGCTAAAATGGCTAAATTACGTAATGATATCTCTTCTTTTGTGCAGATGGATTTAGAAACACTCTACGATGCATAGGAGAGATACAAAGACCTCTTGAGAAGATGCCCTCACCATGGGTTGCCACTCTGGCTATAGGTTCAAACGTTTCATAATGGCCTAAATCCTTCAACTCGACAAATGGTTGATGCAGCCGCTGGTGGGACTATCAATAATAAAACACCTGAAGATGCTTATGAATTTATAGAAGAGATGCCACTGAATAATTATCAGTGGCAAGTCATGAGCACAAAGACAACAAAAGTAGCCAGCATTTATAACATCGATTCGGTCACCATGCTCTCTAATCAGGTAGAACTCTTGAATAAGAAAATTGATGGTTTTCTTAGTTCTTCACAGGTTCACCCAGTAATGCAGTGCGAAGCAAGTGGAGGTGGATCAAGCAATTCAGAATACCTACCCTATGACCACAATAAGGAGAACGAGCAGTTAAATTACATGGGTAATAATCCTCGATCTCAAAATCCAACAAACACTCTACCAACAAGAGAAAAAGCCAAACCTTGAGGAGATGCTAACAAAATTTATCTCGGTATCAGAAACTCGTTTTTAGAATACCGAGATAGCACTTAAAAATCAACAAGCGTCGATCCAAGGGCTCAAAACTCAAATAGGTCAGCTCGCTAAATTGATATCTGAATGACCACAGGGTAGCCTGCCGGGTAACATTGAATCTAACCCAATTGAGCAAATCAATGCAATTACCATTCAAGATGAGGAAGGGTTAGTTGCACCGAACTAGAACAGCGGCAAGAAACTGTGGTAAGTAAAGGTAAGGGTGAGGTAGACCACAATGACCAGAAATCGATAAGTAAAGAGTACAAACCTCGTGTGCCATACCCAAACGCGATAGAAGAACAATTCAGTAAATTCCTTAAATTGTTAAAGAAGTTACATATTAACTTACCGTTTATTGGAGCTCTTTCGCAGATGCCAAACGCAGTCAAATTCCTAAAAGAGCTTTTAACAAATAAGCAGAAGTTGGATGAGGCGTCACATGTGGAGTTGAATGTGGTTTGCTCAGCCATACTACAGAATAAGCTGGCCAACAAATTAAAAGATCCAGGGATTTTTACGATTCCCTGTTTAATTGGTAGCCTAGATGTTAATAATGCTTTGGCTGATTTAGGGGCTAGTATTAATGTCATGCCTTACAAAATGTTTAAACAACTAGGTCTTGGGAAACCCAAACAAACTAGGATGAGTATTCAATTAGCCGATAAAACAATCAGATTTCCTAGGGGGATTATTGAAGATGTACTCGTTAAAATTGACAAATTTATATTCCCAATTGATTTCGTTGTTCTAAACATAGAAGAGGATAGTAACATTCCTTTAATTTTAGGGAGGCCCTTTTAAGCAACTGCTAGAATAATAATTGATGTTGGCACAGGTGAACTCACACTTCGTGTGGGAGACGAAACATCACCCTTTCAAGCTTGTAATACGAGTAACACATCGAAAATTGAAAGTGGTTGTATAAATCATTCTACTAAAACTGACCATGTGGTGCAACCTACTTTGCAGGAAATAAGTTCGAAGAACCTACAAGAGCCATGTTCAAGCAAGAACAGAGGACCTATCTATGAAGAACGAACGCTACAAATCGAGGAACTAGATGAATGGCAGACACAAAAGTTGAGAACACCCGATAAACCAAAATTGAGCCAGGACGAGCTCAATACATCACCAAATCAACTTAAGGTTGGAGACAAAGTACTACTAGATGTAGCAGATCCTCGCATTACCACTTCTGAACCTAATGAAGAAGTTCCTCTCACGGTACTCAGTATTTTCTCATATGGTACAATTGAGGTAATTCACCCCAAATTCGAAACTTTTAAGGTAAACAATACTCGTCTTAAACCTTATATTGATAAAGTTGATAGCAGGGATAAGGAGTGTAAACTCCTCGAGCCACCATGATCACACACCAGAGAGGTAAGTCAGGCTTAGACTATAAATAAGTGCTTCTCGGGAGGCAACCCGAACACTAACAGTAATGATTTATTTAAATTCTAGTTTTTCACATCTAACCTACTAAATGAGTCTTGAAACACAGGGTTTTCCCATCCACACGGCCAAGTACACGGGCGTGCCTTAGGTCGTGCTCACACCACAGAAGGAGACACGGTCATGCGATATGGCCGTGTGAAAACAGGGCAAAAATTTTTCCCCTACACGAGATGCGATAAGTCGCCACGGCCGTGTGATAAGGCCCTGGGTAAACTGCCAAACCAACACGGACGTGCGACACGCCCGTGTTTTGAAACCGTGGGCGAACCTATCAATTTAGCACAGGCATTCAACACGCCCGTGCGCAGCCCCCATGGTCGACACTATTAAACTAACACGGGCGTGGGCTATCATATACGAGCGTGGGAAAAGCGAACGAAGCAAGACACAGCCATGCAACACGGCCGTGTGCACCCACACACCCAAGGAACATAAGCATGGGGCGAATGTCAGACACGCCTAAATTTAAAAATCGCAAAACACACGGGCGTACCCCACGGCCGTGTGCCCCAAAATCTATATAAACCCCTCACTATTCATCATCTCCCTCCCCAAAAATCCCTAACCGTAGCCGCTGCAACTCCACACGCCCTACCTACCACGCCCGTGCGCCACCTACAACACTGTTTCTGACGACCCAAGCTTCTCCCTTTTGCGTTTTTTTACTCTTTTGTCTTTATTTTCTTTAAATATTTTTCCCATTTCATGATTTCTCTGATCCATTTGACTATCTTAAGTGAATATTCATAGTAGAATAATAATACTTATGCATGTCATTAAAGAATATTGCCATTTTTCATACTACATTCATCCATTTTTCTTGTTTCCATGGATTTTATGCTTACCCACATGCATTCATACATTAGATATTCCAATCATATTATTCTCATAGTCCTATTTTAATATTTTTATACTTGATTTAGTTGTTTTAGTTTTGTTCTCTTCATCTAATACGCGAGTCTCATGAAATATTCCTCTTTAGTTTCGCGTTTCCATACAATTTTGGGGGTGTATTGGTTGAACTTCGACTTTTCAATGCAAGTATACAACGTCATCCTCATGTGGTAAGAAAATCGTTGTCCCGCCTTAAAGAAAGGGAAAGGAGCAGCGTCATCCTCGGGTCCTATCGTGAATATTAGACCCCATTTCCTCGAGTTCCCCTTGGGACCCTAGGAGGAGCTATTTTAGATATTATGGGCCCGACCCCTAGGTGTGGGCTGCTGCATTGACTGGGCTGCACTTGAACAAATTCAGATGGCTAACGCAGTGTGAGCCCTCCTGACGACTGAACCGTAAGGGCTTTTCTTTGAGATCATCAAGCCGACATGCCTCGAGCTCACGATGGAACTATGCTTGACCTTCCATCTCCAAGTTGTCATGACAAACTTTGGCTATCCTAAAACGGTCCAGTTCCACCTTGGTGGTCTACTGCGCTAGTTGAGCGTACCCGAGTTCAGGATTGCACTAGGGCTGTACACGGAGGAGTTCATGGACGACAATGAACTTGACACCCTCCACCGCCACATCCACTACTCACCCTCAAAGTGTTGGAAGGACCTCGTCCCTACCTCGGTCTGCTATAATCTTAGCCGCTCTAAGGCATCGGCCCTCACCCCATCCCTGTGATACCTACACGCCACCTTGGCCCAGACTCTGATGGGACGACGAGAGAGCACTGGCATCGTCAACACTCACGATGCCTATTTCCTATAGAGCATGGAGAACGGGCACGTCTTCGACCTTGCCTACTTCATCGCCCTCGCCATCCGCCATCAGACAGAGCAACATAGGAGAGGGGTCATCTCTATCGGGCCCTATGTAACTTGATTGGTACGACACTTTGGGCTCCTCAACACAGCGGCACAATCATCCTCCCTTACTCTTAGAGGCCAGATGTCTCCACAGGGCATCTCGAGCATGCTAAACATGAGGATGATTAAGAAACGACGTGGCACCTACCTTTCTCAGTACTGCCTTGTCCAGTCCATAGAGGAAGAGGACCCAAAGGACATTACTGATAATGTCCCTCCACGTCATGAGGACCCACCGTCTCAGCCACCACCCATCCATCGTCCAGTTCATGCGGCGGCTTCATACTGTGACTTCTTTAAGCACCTTACTCGATTTGAGTAGCAGTGTTTTCAGCGTTTTGATCACATTGATGCTATACTTCATCAGATTTGTCAGCACCTTCACATCTCATCGCCACCACCACCTCGCGAACCATCCGGTGAGACGATGTTTAAAAAAAATTTATTTATTATTTTTATTATGACTTTTATCTTTATTTATCTTATTTAAATACTTTTTATTTCATTTTCCTTTATTATTATTTTAATTTTAGTTTTTGTAATTTTTATTGAATACTTTATAATTTCGGCTATTTCATTACGAGTAATTATGCTTTCTTATATTTTTTAAAAAGTTCCTGATTTTATCACAGTTATAAAGAGCTCCAAAGCTCATCATCACATAGGAACTAAAAACTCCACTGGCAAAGGTTCTCCACAACTGCCATGTCCTGCTCGACCACGACCATAGCTACCACCAGATATAATATTCTTTTGGCGTAAGACTTATGGACTAATGAACCTCTACCACCACTGGAGTATCCTCCTCCACTCTTATCATTACTTTGGCCGATTATTCTCCATAACTCTAAATCAAGGAGTTCATTCATCATTCAGAAAGTTTCACTTCTCTCCCTATCTTATGATTATTTATCTATATTTTTCAATATATCTATCTTTATACATTGAGGGCAATGTACATCTTAAGTGTGGGGGGTCTTTCATATCATCATTAGAAATCCCTGAATTTTGTCTTATTCTCACGTGAATCACTCATATCACTATTAGAATAAGTTTTAATTAATTTATGATTTTTATTGATATGTCTTGATAAAACATAGCCATTTATGCATTGATTGTTTAAACTTTAATACATTAGGGAACCAAGCATGATAAGTTGATTTTTGAAGAATTATAAATTTTTAGTTTGTTTCCCTAAGTTTAGGTATTATCGTGAGTTGAAATTCACAAGTTTAAGCATCAAAAAGCCATAATTTTTGTGAGATCTTGAGCTTTTAGAGCATATTTTATTTCTTTCATGCTCACTTTTATTATGAGTGCATCAATATTGATTTGTTATTTTAGAACTTGCTTGATTATGCATGTCAAAACCACACCATTTGATTTGATATGTCAAAATGATAAAGGCACTTAGGTTTAACCCACTCACTCCAAAAAAGCCTACCGTTATAATTGACCCTTAGTGAACCCCTTTGAGCCTAACAAGCCATTAATTGATTTACCCTCAATATTAACCCATAACCCATTATTGTTGAAATCCCTTAATTTGATCCCTATTTTTGTCAAGATTTGATTTGAACTAATTGCTTAGCTATGTTTTTCTCTTCTATTTTTTTGACTTGTTCTTAAAAAAAATAAAAAAAATACTTCAACACATATTAGTAGTAATTTGTCATTTTTGAGCTTGAGTGTTAATTCCATGTTCTGAGAAGAAGCTCACTTGTGTTCAACTGATGACTGGTTATTTTTCTAGCTAGGTAATTTTTCAATTCAATCTCGATTCTAACCTTTTCTTTCAACTTGTGACCACACCCTCTAAAAAAAGCCACATTACAACCCTCTAAAAGACCTTTTGGATTGATGTATCAGCTCAATTTATAGTGGTGGAGATTTGATTTTCGAGCAAGCCTATGGCAATAGCTTTTCATATTGACTAATGAGTGCTTTAATTGATATCCTTAAACACCTTGAGTGATTTGAGTGAATCTTTAGTGAGGATGTTAAACTCTGTGATATTTTGATCAAAGGTAATCACTTAGATAAGGGAAACACCTATGTTTTCGTGATAAAATGCTAAAACTTTCATGTACTTTAATTGAATTTTCAATGTATGAATACTTATGGGTTATTTTGAGATATTATTGATAGGGATTATAAATTGAGAAGAATTTATTTTGATTCTGAGTTGAGGATTTTGCTTGAGGACAAAATGGATGGTTTCTCCTTAGATTTGATGAATTCGATGCTCGTAATCCTTTAATTTCATGTTTTATACTTAAGTGAGCATAGGAGAGTAAAAAGAGCGAGAAACGGGCTGAAAATGGAGAAAATAGACCCACTTGGGAAATCAACACGGCCTGACCTTCCTCACACGGCCGTGTCACACAGTCATGTCCCTTTGGCAGGATCGAAGCATGACTTACATGGGTAGACTACACGCCCGCGCCTATTCAACAGCCTTCAACACAGGCTGGAGTAATCGCACACGGGCGTGTCCCTGATGAGCCCAAGTATAACCCTATTCGAAAAAGGCCAATTTTGAGGGCTCTTAGGCATTCTAAAGCCTATTTAAACACCTGAGGAGGCACTTAGGAAGGAGAACGCAGAGTAGGAGGCAAGGAATTACTCAAGGGAAGCCGATTGGTCCATCTCAAAAGCCGGATTCATCATCAAGATTGAAGATCTCCATTCAATTTCCATTCAGGGGTTTTGGGTTTTCTTTATGTTTTTTATTCATTATTTTTCTACGTTGTTTTCTTATATAATTATGAACTAAACCCCCTAAATAGCTAAGGGGAATGAAACCTAAGACGGATCTTGTTATTATTATATGAATTGTATGATAAATATTTGACTTGTTCTTAATTATGTGTTCTTAATTCTTGTTTTGATATTCCAGGATATTGATTCGAGTTAATGCTCTTATTCAGATGATGAATAGACCCTGTCTAAGAGTAAATTTTTCATAATTAATCGGATTTGATTGCACGCCTAGCGATTGGGTGATAAAATTTTGCCAGATTAAGGTGAAACCTAATAAGGGGATCCATAGATCGAGTTAATGCAACACTAGGTGTTAATTAGAAAGAGATTTCAATTAATCAACCTAGGGTTAGACGTTATTAGTCTCGAGAGAGATAATAATATAACTTAGGGATTTCTACGGATCAAGTCAAATGAATAAATCATCTGATTCAGAGTCAAATAACAAGTGAAGTCTAGGTGGATTTTTCCTTGGGTAATGTCTTAATCAATCGAATTTTCCCAAAAGCTTTTCCCCAATATCTCTTTGTGCACTCTTAGTTTAGTTAACTAATTTAGATAAACAAATCCCTTAATTTTTAGGCTAGATAATAAAAAGAAATTAATTACTAGTACTCTTGGTTCCTTTGGGTTCGACAATCCGGTCTTGCTAAAGCTATACTACTGTTCGATAGGTACACTTGCCTTCATCGTGATAATTGTTAGTTTCAAGAACGCTTTATTATAAATTTTTAAAACTTGTCGCGAATATCACGAATCAATATTTGATTTTAACTAGAAAGACCATTGATGTGGGAAAAATCATCCTACGAGAGATAAGGAATTGTGCCACTAGACGTTCAAGCCCCGCTTACTTCCCCTTTACGATAACAATTTTGTGCTTAAAAGCTGAGATTCTTGCGAACGTAAAGAAGACAATGTATAGTCAGGGCACAATCACAAATTGGGACCTCTACCAAGTAGCTGGAGATTCTGTTCTACAGTAGCGAGTTGAAGAAAGTGACGATTCTGATGAAGAGGAAGAAGATACCACAGAGATCAAGCTAATACAATCGGCTGAAGTCTCTGATAAGGTGGAACCAATAGAACCAGAAATTGAGCCCGATGACGAAACTTCAATATTTAGAGCTCAACCACCTACCCCAGATCTTTGAGATGAACTGTCAAAGTTGATGGACATAATGCAGCATACGCAATGGCAGCAACAAGCTTACTGGGGATACTCAAAAATAAGGGTTGACTCGATGAGAAATGCTCTTAAGAAAATTTACAATGACCCATTTATTTTTGTGCCTGAATTTCCAGATTTTATATTTCAACCATGAAGTCCATTATTGAAGAAGGAGCGAAGCAATTCAGCAAAGGCGATAGTGATGGAGCAAAAGATAAGTCAAATTCGAAAAGGTCTGCAAATAAACAAAGGGGGGATCTTGACTTTATTTTATTTCTGTTCTTAGGTCATTTTAGGATTAAGTTAATTAGGAATTTTTTTATTTTAAATTAAAAGAGGAAAATCACTAATAAAATTTGAGCAAGTCACGAAGTATAAAGTGTGGCAATGGGTATATACATGTCTAGGATTGGATTTAGAAAAGAGCTTGGTACTTAAGCAGTCAAATTGACTCACCTCCTCTTTTCTAGAATCCTACCTGGTGTATAGTATCTATTCACTTTAAACAATGAGAACATTGTTCATTTTAAGTTGGGGGGACCGAGAATTTGAATTATTTCCACTCAGAATAAATTTCTCTATTAATTATGATTAGGATATATTTTGTTCAATAATTTGAAATTTTGTTAAGTATGCTATACTTTAGTATGAATAAAGTTCTATTATTTCAATGAATTGTTATGTTAGCTTAATAACGATATAAATGTATTTTTAATAAAGCATGCAAATCACACCATAAAATTTTAGTTTCTTATGAAAGTTAGGCGTGCATGAAAGTTTAAGTCCTTAGAATTGACTTAGTAGTTTCTTCAGGCGAAATCCTATGAAGCATGGAATGCTGGAAATGATTTAGGCAACTTTTTTTTGGACCGTTTGAGCCTTTCAAGTAAACCATGATGAAATTTTTATCCTTTGAAACCCAACTTTGAGACTATATGGCTAATTTTATTTGAACCCTTGCAAATTTAGCCATCACTTCTCTCTTAACTATCTCAAAATTGTCCCAAACACTAGACTCGGTACTTTTCCAAATATTCATTGAAAATAAGTTTGGGGGAGTTGAAAAGAAGTATAAAATGCTCTTAAAATTGTGGTTCATTCAGGAAAACACTCGTGTAGATTGCAAAAAAAAAGCATATGTACCTAAAATAGAATGTACAAAAGAGCATATGAAAGCAAAGAAAGTTGGTGTATTGAAGGTGAATATTTCAAAGGTCCGATACAAGCTGCGTCTAGGGTTTAAAAGCCTAAAATTATCTATCTTTTACCTACCCTTAAGCCCAACCACGTTACAACCTTGTTAAAGACTTATTGATTCAAAAGTTCCAATACTATCTACATTAGTGGAGAGAAATTGCTACGTACACATAAGTTAAACTTAATTATTGTAGCTTAATCTTGAATAAAAGGAATAAAATCACATTGGTAAGGTTTAACATGACTTTATTAGGAAGCATATAGTCTAAATTCTTCTATAATAGTTGTCAAGATTAATTTGAACAATATGTATACTTAAGTAGCAAAACTATCAAATTTCTTGTCTTTGAGCATAAGTATATTAAATTCATAATTTTGGGAAAATTGTTGTTCTGAAGGAGTTTTTCAAAGGTGTTTCCAAGAAATTATTTTCAAAATTTTTGCAATTCTCGGGACGAGCAATGAATTAAGTTTGGGAGTGTGGAAACACGAAAATTTACGTATTTTTACATACCCTTTTTAGCTTAAAATCATATCGTTTCAATTAAATTCTTGTCAAAAAATAATTAATTTTTATAAAATAATTAAATTATACTTAAAATATGAACATGATGAATTTTAGTTAATTTTATAATTAATTTTGAGTAATTTTGGTTATTTTTGACAGAATTGCACAAAGGGCGAAAAATAGCTCGGCAGGCACTACTTAAAGCACAAAACTAAGAAGCAATTTGAAGTATCAAGGCGAATTAATTTCCAGCCTAAGACGGTCCAATTATGTATATTAATTCATAATATAATTAATTTTAATTTATACCCAATTTAATTTGGGCTAAATAAATTAATATTAATTCATTATGGAAAAAGTGGTCCAGTTGAACCGAACTGATTGAAGTGAACCGACCAAAGATTGGGCAGCCCAAAACTGGCCATATGCTGACCCAAATCAGCTAATTAGCTGATTAATTAATCTTGCAAAGAAGGCCTTGAAGTCTTGCAAAATTTGCATTCAAACCCCTCCACAATTGGTGGATTTTTGGATTTGCCCCCAAGCCATTTTTAGCAAAATTGAAAGCATCAACTTTGCCACATAGGTGGCCGGCCAAGGGGTGGCTCTTTGGCTTCTATTTTTAGCAAATTTCAGCTGCCACACTCAGCTATAAAAGCCTCCCTTAGCTAATCATTCAAAGCATCTCATTCATTCCTCATTCATTTCACAACACTTCTCTCCTCTCTCATTCTTTTTCTCTCATTTTTCTATTTCAATTCCCTTGCTCTTGTGCCGATTTCTTCCCTTGGAAAAGGGGTGTTCTTCAACCATTTCGGAGCAGCAATGGAGTGTTTATCGAAGCCTTTATCAGCGAGGACAACAAGAAGGAAGAACGGAGCAACTAAGCCAAGCCTCGGAAAACCACCGGATTTGATTCTTGTTCCCTATCTCTTTAATTTTTGTTGTTGTTATGATGAACATATCTATAAGTATTCATGTTGTTGGAATGGTTAATTTAATCAGCTTAGCTTGAATTTATTTCATGTTGGGTTGATTACATTTCGTCTTTTTAAATTGTTAAAAATGTGTTTATGTTGTTATAGGCCTCGGTAAAATGTTTGATTAAGTAAAATCATGCTTAAGTTATTCTTGCATTACGACTGTGAGGTAACTAATGAATTAATTATTTAAACAGATTGAAGTTGTAATTAATTGACACAGTACTTGATCAGTGCATGTTTATTCTTCTAAGGTAGCTGAAGGTTAAATTAGCAATGTATCTGGCGATATTACCTTGCATAACTTGCAAGATTATTGTGATTAAGTAAATTACCAGGTATTTAAGTATGTTCATAAGTTAGCAAATTACCAGGTTGTGATTTTATTCATAACAATATAAACATAAGTTTAATAATTCTAAGATGAGAAGTGTAATTAATCCAACACAATTATATCATCTTGATTAAATCTTATTTTGAAATCGTGCATTAGAACTTTCTTTTACTTCATTTTTTATTTTAATTTTCTTAACTTTTTAATCACCTTCTTTAAACAAAATATTTTTCTTCACGAAAGCGTTTTAAATTCCATTCATAAATAATGCTTTTCATAGCCCCTGTAGGTACGATAGCTCGACATTTACTTGTCACTTTATTACTTGTTGCGATTGTGTACACTTTCACATTTCTGTCGTTCCATCTATATATAGAGTACCTAGGGGTACCTATGTGCCTCTTTGAAAAGACACAACCTTTCTTTCAGAAAAGCTTATGAATAGTTATGTCTGACACCTCTCTTTAATTACATCATAGAGACACCTCTCTTTAATTACATTCTTTCTTTCTTTTGTAACACCCCTAAAGTGACCCTAGTCGGAAAGTGGTTTCGGGACCACTAAACCGAGTTATAAAGATAATTAACCGTCATAGTTGATGCTCATTATATGTACATATGCATGTGTGAAAATTTCATGTTTGAATTTTGTTAATAGTAAGTGAATTTTATCAAATAGGACTTATGTGAGAAAATTTGGAAATGTGCTAGGCAAATGTAAAGTGGCCTAATAATTCATGTTGTGAAATGATGGGTTTGCATGTCAAATTACCCAAAATTAAAGCATAGTGGTCGGCCATGCTATGGGTGGAAACATGTTGCAAACATGTTGTGTTAGTGAGTTATGTTAGAAAGAATAAAAAAAAGGGGTTAGGATTAAAGTAATGCAAAAAGGTGGAGTGAAACAGTGAAACAGTGGAAACTTTAAGAAAAATCTGGTATTGATTGGCCAAACCTAAAATTCTGGAAATTTTATGGATGGAAGATATACGAGTCTATATTCAGGAAAAATTAACGGAAAGTGATTTGGAGTTTTGTAGCTCCAGTTATAAATAATTTAGTGACTATTGCTCAGGAAAAACAGCTTGTGCTGAATTTGAGATTATGTTTTGTGAACCTTGATAAACTTGTTTTAGTTGCTCATAAGCTATTGATTAAACCCATACTTGAATTATAAATCGTGGTATTGTAAGTTTATGAGTATTCGAATATGAAATGATAGTAAGGCCTAATGGCCGATGTGATGAACGTGAAAGTGTATATATGTGATAAGGCCTAATGGCCGATGTGATGAATGTGAAAGTGTATATATATGTGATAAGGCCTAATGGCCGATGTGATGAATGTGAAAGTGTATATATATGTGATAAGGCCTAATGGCCGATGTGATGAATGTGAAAGTGTATATACGTGATAAGGCCTAATGGCCGATGTCATGAATGTGAAAGTGTATATATGAGATAAGGCCTAATGGCCGATGTGATGAATGTGAAAGTGTATATATATGTGATAGGGCCTAATGGCCGATGTGATGAATGTGAAAGTGTATATATAAGTGATAGGGCCTAATGGCCGATGTGATGAATGTGAAAGTGTATATATGTGATAAGGCCTAATGGCCGATGTGATGAATGTGAAAGTATATATATGTGACAGGGCCGAGTGGCCAACGTGATGGATGTGAAAGTGTATAAATGTGATAAGTCCCGAAGGGCATTTGTGTCAGTACTATATCCGGGTTAAAACCCCGCAGGCTTTATGCGAGAATATTATCACTGATTAATGTCCGTAAGCTTCGTGCTCGTACTATATCCGAGCTCTAAAGACCCGATGACTACGTGTGGGGATTTTGTCCGGGTAAGACCCGATAACTTCGTGTGGAGATTATGTCCGGGTAAGACTTCGTAATAAGAATTGCTTATAAATATATTCAATGCGAAAGGTTAAACAGGTATGTACTCCAAGTTTATATGTGAGCTTGATTTGCACTAAATCATAAGGTAGTTATGTGATGCATACGAGAGCAATCTATGAGATGCGCGTATTCGGTAAAGGGATGGTATGCCCGAAGGAAGAGTGAAATAAAAATACGAACAACTATGTTATAATTTGATTGTTATCTGTTGACACTGCTTAAAACTTACTAAGCATTCTAATGCTTACTCCGTTTACTCTGTTTCCTCTGTTTTATAGATCTCATTGCGAAGCTACAGGCTCGGGGATCGTCAGCAACTAGTCACACTATCACTATCCACTGTTTGGTACTGCTATGTTTTGGATTATCTTATGGCATGTATAAAATAGACTAGTGGCGGAGGAATATTTTGGTTAATGTATATAGCCATGCGAAAATGGCTTATATATGTTTGAGCATAATGTTATAATCATTTGGTATGGAATGGTTAATCACTATCATAATTTGTGCTATTTATGCTAAAAGGGCTAGCTGAATCATGGAAACTATGAAGTAGGTAAAGTCTACCTTAAAGGCAGATGCTGGCAGCAGCAGTGATGTAGATTTGGAAAATCACTAAAAATAGTAGGATTGGAATTAAATAATGAATAAATTATGTAAACGAACCTTAATGAATCTATTTTCATAGGAAAGTAACAAAACGATCATATGGACAGTATGTTAAGAGATATTCAGGTTCTTGTGAGACAGGGCCGGAACGGGTTCTGGACTCCCTGTTCCGAATTTGGAAATTCATTACAAATTAACCAGAGGTAATTAGGAGTCATGCCATATATGTATAGATTCCTCTCTGAGTCTAGTTTCTATAGAAACAAACGGTATCAGTATTGAAGCTCTGTGCAGGGAGATATCCAAGTCGTAATGCGCAAACGTCAGTGTAGTCGATCCCTGTAACATGGGAGACTTTGACTAATAAACTGTATTAATTTGCCCGACCAAAAATTCTAGAAAAAATATGTAGATGGGCATATGAGTCTAGTTTCAGGGAAAAATCACGAAACTGATTTTCGAGTTGTGAAACTCAAGATATGATTTTTAAGGTGACAGTGACGCAGTTAGCCGACTGCCTGGAAAAATTTTAAAATGGACTGCAATAGTAAGCGAACTTAGTCTGTGAACCCCTCGTGTCCGACTCCGGCAACGGTCTCGGGTACGGGGTGTTACAATTTTATTGGTATCAGAGCTACGGTTTAGTCGAT
Organism: Gossypium hirsutum; assembly: GCF_007990345.1. Classification (NCBI taxonomy): domain Eukaryota; kingdom Viridiplantae; phylum Streptophyta; class Magnoliopsida; order Malvales; family Malvaceae; genus Gossypium; species Gossypium hirsutum. Next base: position 79,992,531 of record NC_053428.1, read on the forward strand.
TCTAGGACTAACGTAGCACGCGTGAGTCTATTTATACATGCCATAAAGTGATAAAATGATAGTGTGATGATTTTTGGCTATTAAAATGTGTTTGCTGTATTGCAATGAATCTTGATCCCGATCGAGCTGTAGCAAGCTTCTGACTATGAGAATTTGCGATATAACTTCACTTAGATATGCCTAAATTATTAAGTTGATCAGGTACGTATCATGTACTCGTATTTGAAGTTCGATTTGGATTGAATTATAAGGGTATAAGTGATGCAATTTTGAAAGAGTGTTATGACTATAAATGTGATTTTTGTATGTGGCTATGGAACTGGAAGTTGAATGGCCGATAAGCATGTTGTGTTTGTATTCAAGTAATGTAAATGATATACTAATGTGTATTGCTATATGTGTATATGTATGTAGAGACGAAATTGTCGAATGTAAAAAGGCAGTGAAGCGTATAGAGTGGTTGGTTTTCAGCACTAAGTGTGCGGGCAATAAGTGTTCACGGTTGTGAGATTGGCACTAAGTGTGCAGGCTTGAAATGCATGGCACTAAGTGTGCGAGTTTAAAGTACATAGCACTAAGTGTGCGTGGTTGATTATTAAGCACTATGTGTGCGAACCCACTATATATATATATATTTTCTATCAATTATTTATATTAAGGGTGCGACCTTACCGAGTCAATTTCGGACAGCGGAAAGGGGTAAGTCCTTGAGTAATAGAGCTTAAATTATGATTTGATTAGATCATGTTTTAAGCAAATCAAAATCATGCTCTTTGTGTGTGGCTATTGAGCCGAAATTGCAAGAATGATAAGTGTCTTGTGTTTGAGTTTTGCTAATGAAAATGAAATACGAATGTGTCATGATTTATTGTTAAATGTGCATGGTTATTCGAATGATGTCCGGGCTAAGTCCCGAAGGCTTTGTGCTAAGTGACCATATCCGGACTAAGATCCGAAGGCATTTGTGCGAGATACTAATTCCGGGCTAAGCCCGAAGGCATTGGTGCGAGTTACTAAATCCGGGCTAAGTCCCGAAGGGCATTCATGCTAGTGATGTATCCGGGCTAAGTCCCAAAGAGCATTCATGCTAGTGATGTATCCGGGCTAAGTTCCGAAGAGCATTCGTGCTGGTGTTATATCCGGGCTAGGTCCCGAAGAGCAATCATGCTGGTGACGTGTATTCGGACCTTCGTGCCTAGTAGGCTTCGTGCCGGTAATTTGAGCAAAGTTTAAGTATTCATTACTATACGAATTCAAATTTAAATGAGATGATATGTTTAAAAGTGTACATACATGATGTTTATAGACTTGGTTAAGTCATATCAATGTGTATTAACGAATGAATAAGAGCACTATGTATGTGAATAATTAGAGGCACTGTGTGTGTGCGAATTCCTTTAACCGAGCACTATGAGTGCGAGATCGGTCAGTGGGCACTAAGTGTGTGAAGTGGAATTCATGTAAGACCTCGTTTGGGACGAAGGCATTGATTTGAGATAGTGTGTAAGACCATGTCTAGGACATGGCATCGGCTCGATATGTGAGAATATGTAAGACCATATCTAGGATATGGCATTGTAAGAGCTATATGTGCTATTGCTGAATGGACACTATTTTGTTAATCTTGTTCAAGAAATTATTTTGATTAAGTTTCGACATTCGAAAGTTTGAAAGAATTTTTGATGAATGTTGATAATTTTGGATATACGAGTTATGCGCTAGAATAAATCTCATGCCAGTGTATTATATTAGGCTTTATGCCTATTCGACTGTATACGGGTAACGTTAACTATGATTGAATGTGCTAAATGAACTAAATGTTCAGGTACGTGGAAGTTGACTTTTCTTTTGGAAATGAGTTTAGTTGAATATTGAGATGTGATAAAGTTATAAAGGATATTTATTGGGATGTTTGAGTAAATGTGTACTTTCGGTTAGGTTACAGCTTATTCATGAATGAAAATGTGGGTTACAAATATGTGGGTTGATGATGTGAATTATACATGTTAATATGTGCATACTTGTAGAAATGTTTATGTATTTGTTTTAAGATAAGAAAATGATTTTATGGATCGATGCGAAATCAGTAATGAATTACAATTGCTATCGATGAGCTAATGTTTATATGGATATAATTCAATAAGAGGACGTTATCCTAAACTATGCATCGGTAGAAATTTTCGAGGACGAAAATCCCTAAAGGGGGAAGAGTTGTAACACCCCTAAAGTGACCCTAGTCGAAAAGTGGTTTCAGGACCACTAAACCGAGTTATAAAGATAATTAACCGTCATAGTTGATGCTCATTATATGTACATATGCATGTGTGAAAATTTCATGTTTGAATTTTGTTAATAGTAAGTGAATTTTATCAAATAGGACTTATGTGAGAAAATTTGGAAATGTGCTAGGCAAATGTAAAGTGGCCTAATAATGCATGTTGTGAAATGATGGGTTTGCATGTCAAATTACCCAAAATTAAAGCATAGTGGCCGGCCATGCTATGGGTGGAAACATGTTGCAAACATGTTGTGTTAGTGAGTTATGTTAGAAAGAATAAAAAAAGGGGTTAGGATTAAAGTAATGCAAAAAGGTGGAGTGATGAAAAAAAAATGGTCTCATCCATGCCCCCCCCCTTTGCCGTGAATGGAAGAAAGGAAACAAAGAAAAAAAAAGTGTTCATCCTTGAACATCTTTGGCCGAATGTTCTAAGGAGGAAAGGAAACAAGTTGTGTTCTTTGGTTCTTCTTGGCCGGATTGAGAGGAGGAGGGAAGAACCTAGGGATTCGGTCTTCTACTTGCTTAATTAAGGTAAGTTTTAGGTAAATTCTTTGAGATTTTATGAAATTTTAGTTGATGGATAGGTCTTTGATTGAGCCCATGTGTGAATTTTGATCCTTGTGGTGATTTGGGCATGCGGTCAAGGTAGGAAACTTAGAAGATGATTTCTATTCCTTATGTTTTATGAGTTGGGAGCTTAAATTGAAGATGAATAAGGGGAATATGTGTATAGAGGTTTTAGTAGTATGGAAATTCGGTTATGAGAGTGTGTGTGTGGTCACTTGCCGAATGTGGGTGTCAAGATTAGTAGGTTGGCTTAATTCTTGTATTAGAAATCTATTTGAGAAATTAGATAGGCTTTGAATGGTTGAAGTAATGAAATTAGAAACTCATGAACTTGATTTAAATATTTTAAATTTATGGTAGTTAAATGGAATAGAAAGGATCTATTCGGCCATGGAGGTTAAACACATTGTTAAATTGTTGAATATATGCTTTGGTTGTTAATGAATATTCGGTCTTGGTATGAATCTCATTAATAACATTTAGTTATTAGATTTGGTATAAAATACTTATTGAAATGGTGGAATTGGATGACTTACTTATGGATTTTAGTTATGAGAGTCTTTTGTAAGTAGAGCTAGAGGGTTTAAAGGGTGGTGTTTTAAAATAAACATGTATATGGACCCTATGTATGTACCTTGTAATGTTATTGTAAACTTTTGGTTTAACTTGTGCCATATTAATTGCTAAAATACTAGCTTGTGTGGAAAATTTTGTGTATGTTTTTATGTGCCGAATGTGAGTTAAAAAAATGGAGCTCACTATGTGTATCATGGTCAACCTTTGATAACTAATATGTCTTGATTCGTAAATTGAGTTAAAAGATTATATATGTTCGATCTAGCCTAAGTTAGGCTTGACTTGTAACATAGTAATGATTGACTGAACGTATATGTGTGAGATAGTGAGGATAATTGTATTTCTTGCTTTGATTAAGTGAAGTATATGAAGTTGATATACTTAATTTACTCAATTAAGCTGAAGAGCTTAGAGGACCAAAGTTGGATAAAGGAAAGGAAAAAGTGATCGAATAGCCGCCGAAATCGTTCAACAACATCCGAGGTAAGTTTTAAGTGTTTAAACGTTGAGTAAATTCAATTATAATAGGACATGATGAGTTGATTTAATAAGATAAGATGTGGCCATGATATGTTCTAAGCTCAAATGGTAAGTTCTTAAGTGTTTGAGCTTGGGAATTTAAGGGTAATTTGAAATAGTCTGCTTCGGACAGCAGCAGTAACGTGTCTTTAGAAAATCACCATAAATTCATGGACTTGAATTAGAGGCTGATTGAGACATGAAATTAAAGCTTAATGAGTCTAGTTTCTTATAAAAGAAACCGTGTAAGCAAAGGAATTTCCGATAATGAGATACTTAAAGTTGTGTGAGACAGCGCAGAATGACACTGTAATCCTCTGTTCTGTTTTTAGAAAATCATTATAAATTGTACAAAAATGGTTATAAGATAAAATTTATATGCTTAGACTCCTTAATGAGTCTAGTTTCAAATTAAATCAAATACAACACATTTTGAATTCTGTAAAATTAGAAATTTGATTTGTAGTGAAGAGTGGTCAGATTAGTCAAACAGTGAAATAGGGGAAATTTTAAGAAAAATCTGGTATTGATTGGCCAAACCTAAAATTCTGGAAATTTTATGGATGGAAGATATACGAGTCTATATTCAGGAAAAATTAACGGAAAGTGATTTGGAGTTTTGTAGCTCCAGTTATAAATAATTTAGTGACTATTGCTCAGGAAAAACAGCTTGTGCTGAATTTGAGATTATGTTGTGAACCTTGATAAACTTGTTTTAGTTGCTCATAAGCTATTGATTAAACCCATACTTGAATTCTAAATCGTGGTATTGTAAGTTTATGAGTATTCGAATATGAAATGATAGTAAGGCCTAATGGCCGATGTGATGAACGTGAAAGTGTATATATGTGATAAGGCCTAATGGCCGATGTGATGAACGTGAAAGTGTATATATGTGATAAGGCCTAATGGCCGATGTGATGAATGTGAAAGTGTATATATATGTGATAAGGCCTAATGGCCGATGTGATGAATGTGAAAGTGTATATATATGTGATAAGGCCTAATGGCCGATGTCATGAATGTGAAAGTGTATATACGTGATAAGGCCTAATGGCCGATGTCATGAATGTGAAAGTGTATATATGAGATAAGGCCTAATGGCCGATGTGATGAATGTGAAAGTGTATATATATGTGATAGGGCCTAATGGCCGATGTGATGAATGTGAAAGTGTATATATAAGTGATAGGGCCTAATGGCCGATGTGATGAATGTGAAAGTGTATATATGTGATAAGGCCTAATGGCCGATGTGATGAATGTGAAAGTATATATATGTGACAGGGCCGAGTGGCCAACGTGATGGATGTGAAAGTGTATAAATGTGATAAGTCCCGAAGGGCATTTGTGTCAGTACTATATCCGGGTTAAAACCCCGCAGGCTTTATGCGAGAATATTATCACTGATTAATGTCCATAAGCTTCGTGCTCGTACTATATCCGAGCTCTAAAGACCCGATGACTACGTGTGGGGATTTTGTCCGGGTAAGACCCGATAACTTCGTGTGGAGATTATGTCCGGGTAAGACTTCGTAATAAGAATTGCTTATAAATATATTCAATGCGAAAGGTTAAACAGGTATGTACTCCAAGTTTATATGTGAGCTTGATTTGCACTAAATCATAAGGTAGTTATGTGATGCATACGAGAGCAATCTATGAGATGCGCGTATTCGGTAAAGGGATGGTATGCCCGAAGGAAGAGTGAAATAAAAATACGAACAACTATGTTATAATTTGATTGTTATCTGTTGACACTGCTTAAAACTTACTAAGCATTCTAATGCTTACTCCGTTTACTCTGTTTCCTCTGTTTTATAGATCTCATTGCGAAGCTACAGGCTCGGGGATCGTCAGCAACTAGTCACACTATCACTATCCACTGTTTGGTACTGCTATGTTTTGGATTATCTTATGGCATGTATAAAATAGACTAGTGGCGGAGGAATATTTTGGTTAATGTATATAGCCATGCGAAAATGGCTTATATATGTTTGAGCATAATGTTATAATCATTTGGTATGGAATGGTTAATCACTATCATAATTTGTGCTATTTATGCTAAAAGGGCTAGCTGAATCATGGAAACTATGAAGTAGGTAAAGTCTACCTTAAAGGCAGATGCTGGCAGCAGCAGTGATGTAGATTTGGAAAATCACTAAAAATAGTAGGATTGGAATTAAATAATGAATAAATTATGTAAACGAACCTTAATGAATCTATTTTCATAGGAAAGTAACGAAATGATCATATGGACAGTATGTTAAGAGATATTCAGGTTCTCGTGAGACAGGGCCAGAACGGGTTCTGGACTCCCTGTTCCGAATTTGGAAATTCATTACAAATTAACCAGAGGTAATTAGGAGTCATTCCATATATGTATAGATTCCTCTCTGAGTCTAGTTTCTATAGAAACAAACGGCATCAGTATTGAAGCTCTGTGCAGGGAGATATCCAAGTCGTAATGCGCAAACGTCAGTGTAGTCGATCCCTGTAACATGGGAGACTTTGACTAATAAACTGTATTAATTGGCCCAACCAAAAATTCTAGAAAAAATATGTAGATGGGAATATGAGTCTAGTTTCAGGGAAAAATCACGAAACTGATTTTCGAGTTGTGAAACTCAAGATATGATTTTTAAGGTGACAGTGACGCAGTTAGCCGACTGCCTGGAAAAATTTTAAAATGGACTGCAATAGTAAGCGAACTTAGTCTGTGAACCCCTCGTGTCCGACTCCGGCAACGGTCTCGGGTACGGGGTGTTACATCTTTTCTATTATATACATACATATTATATATATTATTTAAAAATGATTTATATATATTATGTACAACAATTCCTTACTTGTTTTCATATAAAACTCAAAATTATCTATGGATCACTAAGTGTTACATAGTCAAAAGTGGCCTATGGCTTGAACATTTGAAATGAAAGTAAAACATAAAGTAATACTTTCGTACCACAGAGTCATTCTGATTTCTACAAGGCAACATGTTAAAGGGCCGTGTGCTACATCCTGTAAATGACAAGTACTCTCAAATTCTACCAGTCAATCCTTAAGAAGAGGCCTCTAACTTCTCTACTTGCATAGGCAAGGTCATCAAAAGTGCCACAACACACTTCACTTATTTCATCATAAGCTATGAGTCTCGTTAAGGACTATATGTCCAACCTACTCATTGTGAGATAGAGTGCATTGACCAAGTATAGAACTTTGTTAGAATAGTCTTTGCCCCCACTATTCTAAAAATATTTGATGCACATGAAAGTTTCAACCTCATTAACATTTTCACTACTGATAAATCTTGCTAAAGTACCTTTGAACTCTAATGCATATGTTTTTCAAATACAGAATATCTTTAATCGGCGTTAATTATGATAGAGTAGATTTTATAGAAGATTATCTTCATTAACTGGTAGTAGTCTCATACTTTTCATGGCCCTATTATTTTTGTCACTCGAAAATGGCTTAATTATGGGTTAGCCAACCTTAGATTTGTGGGTAATTGCTTAAGCTCTATTGTACCCTTTTCCTATATCTCTTATGTAGTTATCTCTCATAACATAAATAATGGAACACATGTGAATTTGGAACTTGTTAGAAGTGAGTAACTCGAATCCTTGTTAAAACAAAATACAGTGGTAAAATAAAATAAAAGCAAAATCCATATATAACTACACTTCTTTTATTTTATTTTAGAATAAGGTTTTTTAACCTTGTTACACTTCATCTATTTGATATTGATTAGAATAAGGTGTTTCAACCTTACTACACTCCTTCTATTAGAATATAGTTTTACAAGCCTATAAATAGACATAGTCTATTATTCGAATTCAACATAGTGAATTATCTTCTCCTTTGCCCATGGTTTTTTTCCCGAAAGAGTCTCCACATAAAAATTTATGTGTTCTTTATTTTTCTTTCTCTTTTATTTGTGATACATTATCATTATCGATGTTCTATTTTTTCACAAATTGGTATCCGAGCTTCCGAGTTGTTCATGTCAATCATGGTAATGACATCTTTAAAGTATGAAATTTTGCTGTTGGATCGCAACACCATATTCGTGTTGTGGCAGATAACGATACAGGCAATTCTTGTACAAATGGACTTAAAAGATGCCCTACTAGGGATAGATAAGATGCTTTCGACATTGCTAGAGGAAGAGAAGAGGTGTAAAGTTTGAAAGGCGTTAACACAGTTACATTTGCATTTATCTAACGAATTTTTACAGGCGTGATGAAGGAGAAGACCGTCGCTGCATTATGGAAGAGGCTGGAACAAATATGTATGTCGAAAACTCTAACCCAGCAAGCTACATATGAAACAGCTTCTTTATGCTCATCTTTTGGAGGAAGGTGCGTCTATGCACGAACACTTAACAGTGTTTAAGGAAATTCTCTCAGACTTGGAGGCCATGGAGGTTCAGTAATAAGGAAGATCTAGGGTTGATTCTACTTTGTTCGTTGCCCGCGTCTTATTCAACCTTTAGAGACACGATCTTATATAGCCGCGAGCCTCTCACAGTTGATGAGGTTTTTAATTCTTTGACCTCGTATGATAAGATGAAGCATCTTATGGTTAAATTTGACTATCAGTGAGAGGGTCTAATTGCTCGTGAGAGACAAGATTGGAATGCTGATGATGATCGTGGAAGGGTGCAGGAACAGAATCCTCGCGATAAATCTAAGGGTAGATCGAAGTCTTCAAATAGAGGTAAAACTTGTAACTTCTGTAAGAAGAAAGGCACATTAAATCTGAGTGCTATAAGCTGCAGAACAAGATCAAAAAGGAGACTACAAATCAAAAGAGAAAATAACCAGAAAAATTCAGTGAAGCTGATGTTGTAGAAGACTACAGCAATGGTGAACTTTTAGTCACTTCTGTCAACAATTCTAAAGTGAGCGAGGAATGGATCCTTGATTCGGGTTGCACCTTCTACATGAGTCCCAATCAAGATTGGTTTACAACTTACGAAACAGTGTCTGAAGGTGTTGTTTTGATGGGAAATAATGCTTGTGTAAAATCGCAGGTGTTAGAATGATTAAAGTCAAGATGTTTGATGGAGTTGTTAGAACACTTAGTGACATGCGACATGTTCCAAAATTAAAGAGAAATTTGACTTTGTTGAGTACTTTTGATTCAAAAGGGTACAAATACACAGCTAAAAGTAGGGTTTTGAGGATTTCTAAAGGTTCCCTCATGATGAAAGGGCAAAGAAAGACTACCAAGTTATATGTTTTGCGGGGTTTTATGGTTACTGGTGATGCAGCTATCCCTTTCTCTTCCTTATCAAATGATGATGTTACTGGACTTATATGTGCCTAGGGCATATGAGTGAGAATGGCATGAAAAATTTGAGCAAAATAGGATTCTTGATGGGCAAGGAATTTGCAAACCAAAGTTTTGTGAGCACTGTGTTTTTGCAAAGAAAAAAAGAGTTCAATTCACCAGAGGAATCCATAACACGAAGGGAATATTGGATTATATTCATTATGATCTTTGGAGGCCATCCATAGTGCCTTTGAGAGGTGAAGCTAATTATGTGCTAACACTTATTGATGATTTTCCAGAAAAATTTGGGCATTTTTCCTGAAGCAAAAAAGCAATGTGTTTTCTGCATTTAAGTCTTGGAAAACTATGATTGAAAAAAAAGGGAAAACAAATAAAACACCTCCACACAGACAATGGCTTAGAGTTTTGTTCTGATGAGTTTAATGAACTGTACAAGTTAGAAGGGATCGTGAGACACGTGACAGTTCTTTGTCCTCCAAAGCAAAACAACATTGCAGAACGAATGACCAAAATGATCATGGAGAAGGTTTGATGTATGTTTTTGAATGCCAACTTACCAAAGTTGTTTTAGGCTGAAGCAGCCTCTACTGCATGCTTTTTTATCAACTGATCTCTATCCGTTTCCATTGAGAAAAAGACTCCATAAAAGGTATGATCTGGTAATCCTTCTAATTATTCTAATTTAAAGATATTTAGGTGTCCCACGTATACTCATGTTGATAATGGAAAATTGTAACTGAGATCAATTAAATGTGTTTTTCTTGGTTATAAAGCTGGTGTAAAAAGGTATAAGTTATAGTGTCCTGAAAATAGAAAAGTTTTGATTAGCAGAGATGTTGGTTTTGATGAAATATTATACTACCTAACTTATCTCTTAAAGACTCTTCCAAAAAGAATAGCAGAAGTAGATGGAGCATCAAATTAATCCTGAATCTACAATAGAGTTTACTCCTCAAGCCAGTATGGAAATTCAGAATAGAGTTCCTTCTTCACCATAATTTTCTATCACCAAAAATAGAACTAGAAGAGAGATTAAACCTCCAAAGAAGTATGCCGAGGCTGATCTAGTTGATTATATTTTAAATATGGCTGAAGATATAAATGTAAACCAAGAGTCATCTAATTATTTTGAGGCAGATGGCTATGAAGACTCAGAAAAATGGATGTTTGCTATGCAAGACGAAATGGAATCACTCCACAAAAGCAAAACATGAGATCTTGTGAAACTTCCTAAAGGAAAAAAGGTTGTTCATTGTAAATGGGTGTTTAAAAAGAAATAAGGGACTCTAGGAGTTGAAGAATACAGATATAAAGCAATGCTTGTTACAAAAGGTTACAGTCAAATTCTGTGAGTGGACTTTACAGATGTGATCTTCCCAATTGTGAAGCATAGTTCGATTTGAGCTTTGCTTGGTATTGTGGCAATGCATGATTTGGAGTTTGAGCAGTTAGATGTAAAAACTGCATTTTTCATGGAGAACTTGAGAAGGATATTTACATGCAACAACCAGAGGGTTTTACAGTCTCAAGAAAAAAGGATTATGTTTGCTTGTTGAAAAAGTCCTTTTACGGTTTGAAACAGTCACCAAAGATAGTGGTGCAAAAGGTTTGATTCCTTTATGACTTCTCATAATTTCAAAAGAAGTAGCTTTGACAGTTGTGTTTACTTTAAGAAAAACAGTGATGGTTTTTTTATGTATTTACTCCTCTATGTTGATGACATGTTGATGGTAGTGAAAGATAACAGAGAGATAAGAAAGGTCAAAACCCAGCTTAGTGAAGAATTTGAGATCAAATATTTGGGACCAAGAAAGAAAATCCTTGGTATGGAGATTCTCAGAGATAGAAAAACAAGTAAATTATACCTAAGTCAAAAGGGGTACATTGAGAAAGTTCTTTACAGGTTCAATATGTAGAGTGCTAAGCCTATTAGTACTTCTTTAATAGCCCATTTCAGACTTTCATCGACTTTGTCTCCACAATCAGATAATGAGATTGAGTACATGCCACATGTTCCATATTCTAATGCAGTGGAATCTATCATGTATGCTATGGTTTGTTCAGTTCCAGATTAATCATATGTAGTTAGTGCAGTTAGCAAATACATGTCGAATCCCAGTAAAAAACACTAGAAAGAAGTTCAGTGGATTTTAAGATACTTACGAGGTAGTACTGATGTTTGTGACACCCCTAACTCATATCCGTCACCGAAATAGGGTTACAGAGCATTCCTAGACTTATTTCTTAAATAATCATACATTTTGTATACATTTTTCAAATCCAAACAGAAGTCATTCAAAAACAATCATATAGTCCCTAACACGAGCCCTCAAGGCCCAAAACAAGCATTAGAAGTGGTTCGGGACTAAATTGAATACTTAATAAATTTTTAGAAAAACATAAAAAATTTTCAAAATGCAAGGGACACACGCCCGTGTGGCCAAGCCAAGTGTCTCACACGGCCCACGGCCAACAGACACACCTGGGTTACAGGCCATGTGGACATTCGAAATGAGATCACATGGCTGTGTCTCAGCCCATGTCCAGCCCCTTGTAACACCCTGACTTGGGTCACACGACCAGCCACATGCCTGTGTGACTAGCCTGTGTACCTTTCGAAATGGCCTCACACACTTGTGTGCCAAGCCATGTGCTAGGCCGTGAAAAAACTGAAGGGTATACTGACTTGCACCACAAGACTAGGCCACACATCCATGGGCTAGGCCGTGTGAAGCTACTAACTTGAATTCTAAATAAGTACCAGGGGACACACGGCCATGTCACCTAGCTGTGTGTCACACACGGCTGAGACACACGCCCGTGTCTCTGTCTGTGTGGACAAAAATAGGCTATTTTCCAAGCTACATTCCTCACCTAAATTTTTGCAACAACCTAAACACATCAAATAGTATATAACTGTATCATCAATAAGCATTTAAACTAACCAAAATTCAAGTTCAAATCATGCAATACATTTACCAACAACTAACAATGCTCATAAACATCACAATTGACCACTTAAAACCATACCAATATCACTACCAAAAGCTTCCTAAATGGTCAAATGCATATCTACACCTTTTGTGCCCAACACATATTCAATATGCCATTTCAATTCATACCAAATCACCTTCAAGCATTCACCTAAATGGTCACTTTCTTTATGCATTATATTACCTAATGCTTAGCATGCTAATACACTCTCAATTTCAACTATTTGGTACCAAAACACAATTTCACAAGAAAAGCAATCATATAGCAACTAAACACTACATTTCACAAGACCATATTTACATATATACATTTCAAAATATATGACTACTTAAAAGCCAATTCAAATGGCCAAAATTCATCAAGACATAAAGACTACATTAGCCAAAATACATATACATGCCATATAACCAAAATACACAAAGTTCAAAAGTACCCAAAATAATGGCTGGATAGTGTGATGAGATCTCCGACAACTTTCAATCCGAGCAAGCTTAGAAATCACTATAAAATACAAAAAAGTAAACAAAGTAAGCTATTAAGCTTAGTAAGCTCGTATGGCTAAAAAGTACATCTTACCATTCATTCATAATTTAAGTAAATAACATAGCATAATGCAACTTAATTTGAATCCAAAAGCCTAACACATATTCAATCAAAAGGTTAGACATGAATTCACAAATCTTATAGATTCAATGCTTATACAACTCATAAACATGCCTGTACTGGTACATATCAATCTCTTACTCTTTCATATCATCAATATACCCGTTGAACCATTTGGAATAATATCAGATACTCAGGAATCTCGCACACTAAGTGCCAATACATGGTCGAAACAATCTCAATCTCATATCTCATATAAATGCTCACTCTCGAGCCATCACTGGGTCTGTTCACACAAGCTGACAGTCAAGATGTAACTACACAGTGCTGCTCATACAAGCTGACGAGTAACCGCACCACATGACACAAAAACTCAGCCACTGGTAGAACGTACAAGACCAGCACCCAAAACACAGCAACCATTAATGACATGTCATTTGTATCCTATCTATTCCTAAGGTTCAACCAGGATCTCATATATTGTCAAATCTTTATCGAGTATTTTCGTGAAGTCGTATTCATCAATAATGTAATGATAAAGCATTTAAAACACAATTAATTTAATGCTTATTAACATATGAACTTACCTAAATCACAAAAACAACGAAATAAAATCAACTAGTTTGATACTTTATCTTTCCCTCGATCTAGAACCGTACGAGGCATAACTTGATCTAAATAATCAATTTCAATCCATTTAGTATTCATTCTATTCAATTCAGCCAAAAATACATATTTTTGAAAATTTACACTTTTACCCTAATATTTTAACTTCTTTACAATTTAGTCCTTATCCCATAAAAATGCAGATTCATGCAATTTAATCCACACCCATGCTAGCCGAATTTCATACAAGCTTATAGCAGCCTATATTTTTCATTATTTCACACATTTACCACATAAATTTCATATTTCTCAAGTTAATCCTTATTTGACATTTTCAACCAAAATCATTTTACAAAACTTGTTTATTTATCAACAAAGATTCATTTTCTTTCATCAAACATCAAAACACAGACACATTCATCAATGGTAAAACCCTAGACTCTTAACAATTTTGCAAATTAGTCCCTGGGCTAGCTAGGTTAATTCACAACAACTCCAAAAACATAGAAATCATTAAAAATCGAGCAAAATTGCACTTACATGCAAAGCTGAACCATAGCCGAAACTTTAAGCTTCTTCAATGGTATTTTTCACCTTAATTTTCAGTGGAAGAGAAACAAGATAAAGATGATAGCATTTTGTTTTAATTAATTTTACTTAACTTATTTAATGAATTACAATTTTAACCTTTGTTTTTAACTTAAAATTCACCTATTTAATGTTCATCTTTGTCCACTCAAATAAAAAATGGTCTATTTACCAATCAAGTACTCAAAAATTTAAATTCTTTAGCTATTTAGTGCCTTTAGCCTATAGAACTCAAGTTTCACACCTTTTGTGATTTAGTCCTTTTTATCAAATTGAGCATGCAAACTATTAAATTTCTTAACAAAATTTTTATACAATCATAATATCTTGCTATAGACCTGAAAATAATAATAAAATAAATATTTCAACCTTAGATTTGTGGTCCCGAAACCACTATTCTGATTTCACTGAAAATGGGTTGTTACATGTTTGCTTACAGCTTGGAAGAACTAGAGATTGAGCCATTGGGTATGTTGATGTTGATTTTGCTGGAGACCTTGATAGAAGAAGATCTCTCACAGGTTATGCCTTTACAATCAGAGGTTGTGCAATCAGTTGGAAAGCCACTTTGCAAACTACAATCGCTTTGTCTACCATTGTAGTCGAGTACATGGCAATTACTGAGGCTTGTAAAGAAAACATTTGGTTGAAGGGCTCTTTAGTGAACTCAATGAAGACCTAAAAATCAATACAATATTTTATGACAGTCAAAGTGCCATCTTCCTTACAAAAGATCAGATATTTCATGAGAGAACAAAGCACATTGATGTTTGGTATCATTTTGTCCATGATATTATTGCTCGTGGTGATATTGTTGTGAGCACAATTAGTACTCGTGAAAATCTTGCAGATATGATGACTAAGTCATTTCCCATAACCAAGTTTGAGCATTGCTTAGACTTAGTTGGTGTTCATTATTGAAAAATACCCCTTAAGGAGTTTCATGGAAGAGGTGGAGAACTTGTTCATTAAGAGTTCGTGGTGAATAACTTATTCATTGAGAATTCGTGTCAAGGTGGAGATTGTTAGAATTGAATGACCCGAATCCTTGATAAAATAAAATAAAGTGGTAAAATAAAATAAAAGTAAAATCCATATAGAACTACACTTCTTTTATTTTATTTTATTTTATTTTAGAATAAGATTTTTTAACCATATTACACTTCATCTATTTGATATTGATTAGAATAAGGTGTTTCAACCTTACTACAGTCTTTCTATTAGAATATGATTTTACAAGCCTATAAACAGACTTAGTCTTCTCCTTTTGAAATTATTCGAATTCGACATAGTGAATTATCTTTTCCTCTCGTGGTTTTTTTCCTGAAAGAGTTTCCACGTAAAAATCTGTGTATTCTTTATCTTTCTTTCTCTTTTCTTTACAATATATTGTAATTATCGACGTTCTATTTTTCACAGAACTCTTGAATCTAAATTTCACTTTACAATCTCATTAAATTCAACGTGTTAAACAATTAAATATATTAATAGAGGTTCTAAAAAGTAACTGACTTTTTTTTAATAGGAAGTTTTTTATTCTTGCTATTTCCATTACCTACCATCCATGTCATTGCCAACATCTTTGTATATTCAGTTGATGTAATCCAAGTGAAATAAACGCTATACTTTAAAAACAAAACAAAAGATTTTAAGAAGTCCATATTATTATCACATTGGGTTATCTATTATCTTCCTTTTAAGTTGATCAATTCACTATTCAAATGAATATCTCTATCATATTTGTTTCAAATTTAATAATTAAAGGAAAATATAATTGTAATTTTAAGATAACCCTTGATAAAAGGCATGACATGATATATTTCACTAATGTTCATTAATACTCAATTCACTAATCTTAATGAATATCGTAATCATGTCACTTTATTAATTTGGATATCACCTAAAATGATTTTATACCCTTTATATAAAGGGTTTAATATATAATTGTATACATGATTTTGATTTAGTGTAATTTTACACAGAGTTTTGATTTAATCCAATTCTTACAAATTATTAACACAATTATGGATATAACAATAGTTTATGTTTATATATTACATAAGAAATAATTTTATTTATCCAATATAAAAATAAATTGATTTATTTTTTCTTTAAATATGTATGATTAAAATAAAATTAAAGCTTCATGCATTTGAACCATAATCAAAGTTTAATGTGTATAATTGCATCAAATTAAAGTTCATGTATACAATTGCACATTAAACTAAAATTCATGTATAATTTTGAGATTTATCTTTATATATTTTAATCATATCAAATACACTATCACAATTTCTAAAAAAAAATTGTACTTAAAAAAAATCCCAAAGTTGTTTTAGATACACAAATTCAAATGCAAGTCAACATTACTATCTTATACATATATACAATAGTATTTTTGTAACGCCCCTTAACCTGTATCCGTCACCAGAACAGAGTTACAGAGTATTACCGGAATTTATAGAACATTTACAAATAAATCTTGTCAATCACTGTTCATTTTTCGAGATTATTCATAACGTCACTTAAATGGACCTTCGAGGCCCAATATGATCTTTAGAATCGAATCGAGACTTAATCGGAAGCTCTAAAAAATTTTCATAAATTTTCAAAAAAATTTCAAAGTGTAGGGCTCACACGTTCGTGTGGTCCAAGGGACACATACCTGTGTGACCCTCGGACACGTCCGTGCCATAGGCCGTGTTAGAACCCGTGTAACTCTCTGACTTTGTGCACACAGCCGGCCACACACCCGTGTGCTAGGCCGTGTGCTTAATTAAATTCTTCAAACATAGGTACAGGTTTCACATAGCCAAGACACACGCATTTGTTCTGGGCCGTATAGCATACATGGCTGAGACACACACTCGTGTCTCTACCAGTGTGCTCAATTCTGAGCATTCTACTTCTCAAATTAAAAGTGTAGGGGACACATGGCCTAACCACACGCCTATGTACCAGGTCGTGTGTCACACATGGTCTAGACACACGCCCATGTGTTTGCCCGTATGGACAAAATAAAGTCATTTCTAGTTTCATTTCTCACCCAAAATCACACCAATTACCTGCACTTAAACTCACATCCAAACACAATCTAAACCATTCAATAAAGCATCACTATAAACTATAAATTCCTTACTCGATTCTGGCTGAAGTAATACTGGAGCTTCTGTCTATAAAGCTTTTAATCTGTCAAAACACTGCTGGCATTTATCAGTCCACTCAAATTTCATATCTTTTTGCAATAGACAAGTCATCGGAGAAGTTATCATTGAAAAACTTTTTACAAACCTCGAATAATAACCAGCTAATCCCAGAAAACTTTGGACTTCAGACACATTCTTCGGTGGCTTCCAGTTAACAATGGCTGAAATTTTATTCGGGTCTACCCTGATACCTTTAGCAGATATTATATGCCTAAGAAAACTTACTTCCCATAGCCAAAATTCACATTTACTAAATTTAACATACAATTATTTCTCTCGTAAATTTTGCAACACTATTCTCAAATGCTCCGCATGTTCATTTCCATTTCGGGAGTAAATTAAAATATCATCTATAAATACCACTACAAATCTGTCTAAATATGGGCTGAAAATTCTATTCATCATATCCATAAACACTACATGTGCATTTTCAAATAGAATGGCATCACGAGAAACTCATGGTGTCCATACCTGGTTCTAAAAGCTATCTGTAGCACATCTGAATCTTTGACCCTGTAGTTGATAGTAACCAGAACGGAGATCAATCTTTAAAAATACAGTGGCACATTTTAACTGGTCAAACAAGTCATCAATATAAGGAAATGGATACTTGTTCTTTATTGTTACTTTTTTGAGCTATCTGTAATCAATGCACAGCCTCAACGATCCATCTTTCTTCTTTACAAATAGGACCGGTGCACCCCAAGGTGAAAAACTAGGTCGAGCAAAACCTCTGTCAATCACTTCTTGCAACTGTACTTTCAGCTCTTTTAATTCAGTAGGAGCCATTCTGTAAGGTGCTATGGATATCGATGTTGTACTCGAAACAAGATCTATAGAGAATTCTATTTCTCTTCCGGGGGTAAACTAGGTAATTCTTCTAGGAATACATCAAGAAATTCACATACAACCGGCACTGACTGAATCTTTGACTTAGATACTTTAGTATCCAACACATATGCGAGATAAGCATCATAACCCTTTCTGACATATTTCTGTGCTAATATTGCTGAAAACACATTAGGTAGTCCATCCAATTTATCAAATTCAATATAAAGTAATTCACCACTCTGACATTTAAATACAATATATTTCTGCTTACAATTCACCACTGCATCATATTGGGTTAACCAATTCATTCGCAAAATCACATCAAATTCATCAAATGGTAATAAGATCAAGTCAGTTGGAAAGTAATAACCATTTACCATTAACGGACAGTTTTTAAAAACTTTATCTGCCATAACTCACTGGCCTAGGGGGTTTGAAACTTTAACCACAAATTCAGTGAATTCAACAGGTAAATTTTTAAGAGACACTAAGTTTGTGCATATGTATGAATGTGTAGAACCAGGATCAATCAAAGTAGTAATATCAGTATCAAGTAGAGAAAATGTACCAGTAATGACGTCTGGTGCAGAAGCATCTTCTCTAGCACGAATAGCATATGTTCTTGCAGGTGCTCATGCCTTAGATTTAACTGTTGTATCCCTGGTAGTACCTTGACTACCACTAACATTGCTGGGGTGACGGGGTGGTCTGCCCCTCGAAATAGGATTACTCAGCTTTGGTAGTAACACGATCATAATACTTCTTTATTTTCTCAAAATCAGATGATTGTGACTTACTCATAATATTTTTTTCCAAAAACCCGAGCCTCTCTTTCAGCTTGTTTCTTTTCTTTACTCAATTCCTCAGCTTTGTTTGCTCGACCGGCTAACACCGCAAATTCTCTTATTTCGAGAATTTTGATCAATAATTTGATATCTTCATTTAAACCCTCTTTAAAACGTTTACACATATCAGCCTCGGTTAGAACCCATTCTCTGGTATATTTGCTCAACCGAACAAATTCTCGTTCATACTCAGATATAGTCATGTCTCCTTGCTTGAGTTCTAAAAATTTTTTCTTTTTCTAATCCATAAATCTCTTACTAACATATTTCTTTCTGAATTCAGCCTGGAAGAATTCTCATGTAACGTTCTCTCAATACATCTGAAGTTATGGTATTCCACCAATGATAAGTTGTATCTTTTAGCAAAGATACTGCACATTTCAGACATTCAGCATGTAACACCCCTTACATGTGTTTGAGGTTGGAACAGGGTACGAAGCATTACCGAACTTAATCACTAATCATCGTATAAAAACCGATTCATAATTTCACTCTAATTTAAAACTTTTTCAAGCACATTCAAGTTGTCCCTTAAAAAGAGCTTACAAGGCCCATATCATGCTTTAATTCAACCACACACATAGGCAAGCTTGCACATTCATAAATTGCATCATTTAATTAATAACATAATGAAGACTATCTACATTAAATGACTTTATACAATAGAGACCTTCAAATAACATAGATCAGTATTTTAAGCCAATTCCTAGCAACTTAATAACAATTAAACGAGTCTCCATACATGCCAAAGACTTAAAATACTTTAAAACCTTTATATATCGATCAATAGTTTGATAGTGTGATTTAACCTCCGGCGACCTCCAACTCGAGCTAACATCTGCGACACTATAGGAAAAAGGAAAGGAAGGGAGTAAGAATTATAGCTTAGTAAGTAAGTATGTAAATATTAATAAACAATACATTATCATACTTTAAACGAAGTCACAATATGTTCTCGGAATATTACCATCACAAACACACATACTTTCACTATTACAATCATAAACAGGTTCAAAATAAGCTGTCTAGCAAAGTTCCAGTGACTAAATTATTTATTTCTAGAGCTACAGAACTCCAAATTACAAACTGTTATTTTCCTTGAAACTATATTCACATATATTCTTACCATAAAATTTTCAGAATTTTTGGTCTAGCCAATTAGTACAGTTTATTCATTGAAGTTACCCCTATTTCACTGCTCAACTGTTCTGACCCCTCTTCACTACGAATCAATTTTCTCCTTGTACAGAATTCAAAGGATGTTCTCGTTTATTTAATTTGAAACTAGACTCATTAAGGATTTCAATAATCTAAATTATATCCCACAATTATTTTTTAAACATTTTTAATGATTTTTCCAAGTCAGAACAAGGGATCATATAGTCATTCTAAACCAGACTCTCAAAAACTTAAATATCTCATAATATAGAATTCTTTTTCTCTCTCTGTTTCTGTTATATGAAAATAGACTCATTAAGCTCTAATTTGATATCTTATTCAGTCTCTGATTTAATTTCTACTATTTTTGGTAAATTTTTAGATTCATATCACTGCAACTATCCAGAACAGTTTTATTGTCAATTTTTATCTTTCACACTTCAATTGTATTCATCACTTTCCCATAACAATCTTTCCAATTTCCAATCACATGTCGAGCATATTACTCATAAGTTACACATGTATATACTTACACTTATCATCACAAAGTCATACACAATTTCATTTAATCAATTTCCCAGTTAAACGCTTCGGAATAATAACAGATACGCGATGGTATCGCACACAGCCCACATTTAAAATCAAAGCTCTCTTGTACACATAGTGGCCTTCACTTAGCACCACTCATGTGACCTAGCTCGATTGTACACATAATTTTGTCTCTCTTGTACACATGGTGAACACTTAGTACCACCCATGTGACCTAGCCAGTTTATCTCGTAGCTCTCTTGTCTACATGGTGTCCTTCACCTGGAGCCACGCATGCGACCTATCTACATATATCCCGTAGCTCTCTTGTCTACATGGTGTACACATAGTATCACCCATGCGACCTAGCTACATCATAATTTCTCGTAGCTCTCTTGTACACATGATGTGCACTCACCACCATACATGTGACCTAGCTACATACCATCTGTATCATCCAATCTTTCTGAAGGTTCAACCGGGATTTCTCTCTCTTTCTAATACTTGATTCCATACTTCCAATAGTCAATTATGATTCAAAAACTAGCTACAATACATAAAATATGCTGAAATACAAAAACATAATAAAGATAATGTATTATTTATATACAAACTTACATACTTTCTCATTTCCATGTTGAATTAATATTGAACATTTAAATCATCATAACTATACTTACTTTCAACACCTCGGCAATCATAGTAAATATATCAATGTATTATTTATATACAAACTTACATACTTTCTCATTTCTATGTTGAATTAATATTGAACATTTAAATCATCATAATTATACTTACTTTCAACACCTCGGCAATCATAGTAAATATATCAATTTTACATTGAAACATGCATAAATTAATGCTTATTATACATATGAACTTACCTCGATACTAAAACGGCCATTTTATCAACTTTCCCGATTTTCGATTTTTCTCCCATTCTAGATTCAAATCTCGTTTTTCGGGATTTAAAACATCATGTTTTACTTATTTAATTAATGTAATATTCAAAAAAGTCCTTAACTCAAACTTTGGAAAAATTACAATTTTGCCCTTAAACTTTTGTATATTTACACTTTTGCCCCTAGGCTCGGGAATTAAACTTCATCCCTTATTCTTATGTTTTATGACATGATGATAATTTTTCCCTTCTATGGCAACATCAAATTCTCACTCTAACACATAGTTATGAACAATAACAACTTTTACCGATTAAGCCGTTTTACTCATTTTTGCTTAAAACCGCTTAGCAAAAGTTATTTAACATAATTTCAGTCTTCATATTCTACCATAAAACATCAAAATAAAAACATTTCACCTATGGGTATTTTTCCAAATTGAATCATAGCTTAAATTATTGCTAGAATAAGCTTAATCAAGTTACCGGAATTCCAAAATCGTAAAGAACTTGAAAAACGAGGCTAGAACGGGCTTACTATTGAGCTTGGAAAGCTTCAAAACCCTAGCCATGGCTTCCCCCATGCTAATTTCGGCCTCCATGAAAAAGATGAGTCAATTTTGGCTTTATTTTCCCTTTTTATTTCTTTTAATTACCAAATGACTAAAATGCCCTTAAGGCCTTTCTTTAAAATTTTGTCCTATTCATGCCCATTTTTGTCCAAACGAAATATAATGGTCTAATTTCCATTTAAGGACCTCCTCTTTAAACCCCCATTTCAATCAAGTACTTATGAATTAGAACACATATTTTGCAACTTTTACAATTTAGTCCTAAAAGTCCAATTAAGCACTTTATCAGTAAAATTACTTAACGATATTTTTAGACAATATTTTAATCAATAAATAAACCTTAAAACTTAATCGGAATAAATTTTTTGACTTCAAATTCGTGGTTCTAAAACCATCGTTCGGTTTAGGCCCTAAATCGGGCTGTTACAGCAACTTTTGCAAATAAGCCCTAATAGGCAAATTAAACATGTAATCTATAAAATTTCCTATCAATACTCTAACACATGCATCTAATCACTCGGTAAATCATAAAAATTAATCGAAATAAACTTTTCTATCTCAGATTTGTGGTTTCGTAACCACTATTCCATTTAGGCCCTATTTCAAGATGTTACACAGCAGGTGTACAAGATAATTCATCAAAAACCTGGATTGTATTTTCTAACCAAAATTTAGCCCTTTCCGGATCATCATCTGCGGTAGCCCTAAATTCCTCCACCCCATGCTTACGGATTTTATGTATTAGAGGCTTACCTGTTCTAGCGGGTTCAGCACCCTGTGGTACCTTAGGAACCGGTTGAGGAACAGGTGGGGGAGGTTGTTGTACAACAGGATTTATTCTTAAGTACTCGATAAACCATTCATTTATCAATTGAAATAAGGCTTGTCCTTACTTCGGCCCTCAAATACGTGCCTTTCACTACCAGATACGTATGCTCAAAAGAGCTCAATTAAAATTACCAGTCCAGGTTAAATTCTAATTGTAACATATGCTTAAGAGGGATTATATCAGGATTACCAGTCCGAGCTAAATCCTTTCTATAATGAGATCAATAGGGTTACTCGTCCGAGCTAGGTTCCGTCAGCAACAAATGCAGGACCTCATTTTATAAGGCAATCACATTTATCCATCGCAATTCAATATTCAAACGAGACTTTACCCTTTTTCCTACATTTCTGAACATGTAATCATTTCAAACATTTATAACATTCACATAAATATAATTCATATTGCATACAATCATAACATTCAAGTTAACATATTTACCTGCTCGATTAAGTTACACGAACTTACCTCGACACTTGTTCACATAAATAATCTACTAATCCGAAACCTTTCTTTTTCCTCGATCTAACCTCAAATTTGTGTTGTCTAGATCTATATAAATAACTTTAATCATCAATTTCACACATTTCATACTCGTTTGAAATCAATTTACATCCTGGGCAAAATTACAATTTTGCCCCTAACTTTTTCATAAATTTCAATTTTGTCCCTAGGCTTGGAAAATGAAATTCATGCAATTTACTCCCTATTCCAAGCCTAACTAAAACTTCAATATAAAATTTACAGCACATATTTTCTATAAATTTTAGAATTTTTCATCAATTGTCACAACTTTACATTTTAGTCCCTAAATCATGTTTTCATCAAAAATCACTTTGTAAAAGTTGTTTATCTATCAACAACCTTTAATTTTTTACCATAAATTTCTAATTTTAGCATATACATCCATGACCTAATTTCCATACTTTGATAACTCTTCAAATTGATCCCCCAAATAGATATATTAAGCTATCCCGGTTTCAAAAATATCAAAATTACTAAAAAGGGGACAAAGAAACTTACCCAATTAAGCCATGAAAGTTTTTTCTCTCTCCTAGGGTTTCCATGTATTTTTGGGGAAGAACATGAGTAAATAAGATGATATTTTCTTTTTCATCTTTTAATTAATTAAAGTATTTCAAATTCCAAGTTAGTCCTTGCCCTTTTTCAAAATTTCCATGGATGAGTCACCAAAATATCTACATACTTTTCTTTAATGGTCTAATTACCACATAAGGACCTCTTATTTTGAATTACATAGCTATTTAATCCTTGTAGCTACTAGAATTCAACTTTTGCATTTTATGCGATTTAGTCCTTCTCGTAATTAAGCACATAATCAACAAAATTTTCTCATCAAAATTTTCACATGACATTTCTAACATATTACGGACAATGTAATAAAATAAAGCTAAATTTTATTTTCGAATCAGCTTCGTGGACCCAAAATCACTGTTTCGATTTCACTGAAAAATGGGCTGTTACAAATTCTTGATTGTTCTTCATACAAAGGGAAAATAATTATTCTTAAGATAGTTTCCCAGAAACGTTTTGCATTTACAAAATATTTTTTATACAACAATTAAGAATAGTTATTTCCCCTCTGTGTTAAGAATGATCAAGAAATATTATTCTTAGGATACAATACCTTTACTCAAACAGAACAATTCATACTGCACTTCGAATTATTTTAAACCAAAATGAAATCTAGAGGCACACTCAATAGAAAAGAAAGAAAGATTCACCCGAAATTGTTGAACTCAATTCCATTTTTAATTCTTATATTTAGCTCCTAGAGGTACATATGTACATTTTTAATTCTTATATATATGATTGTTGAAATATTATAAATAATATAAAACTTTAGTAGTATACATGTTTTATTTGAAAATACTATTTTATATATTATATATATTATATCAAAAATGAGTTGGCATGTATCTCAATCAATCAAGTAGATTTTGGCCCAAATAATTGTTGTCAAAAGTTGTCAATTCAAAGATGCAATTTTTTAGAATTATCAATGTTACAGGCAATTGGCACTAGTCCAAGCATCGAATGAAAAAAAATGTCTTAAAATTTTTAAAATCTTTAGTTTTTTAATCTTTTCTCAATTGAATTGGTGTTAAATTAACCCATAAATTTAATTTATAAAAAAATCTTTATAAGTTATATAGATAATCATATTTGAAAAAAAAAAAGAAATTGGCTCACCTAAAGGCAAACGAAACCATTTTAAGTTTGGTTTCCAATATGGAGTCGGACAATTTTTTTTGCTTCCTGAAAACCAACAGGTTACCTCATCATGGCATCAAATTGATTTTGGTCTTAATGGTTTTCCTTTCCATCCTCCACCACTAATGCCATAGCCAGGAAAGGATTTAATGCAAGGCAATTTACATGGTTGGTCTTCAACCACTTACTGCCTAACACAATTAAAGCCATACCAATAAATTCTAATTTCGTATCGTACTTTATCCATTATGAGAGATTGAAATCCAATTCAAACTTTTAGAATTTTATCTTTTAAGATATATTTTTTAGAAAGATTTTAGAATATAAAATAAAAAAATAAGATATTATCTAAAAGATTAGATATTTTAGATAAATATTTTAACTATTAGATATTTATAAAATCAATGGAAATAATGTTGACATATGTCAACAATCCAATGGCGACTAAACTTTATAAATAAGGGTGGGAGTCTATAAGCAAGAGAGTGTGAGAGGTAGCGGTAGAGGAAGAGAGGAGTAGTGATGTAAGTGTGTGTCATATTGTAATTATATTGTGTATTAATAAAAGTGTCATCGTCTCTTGTAATTGTAAGTCTTGATTAAACCTTAGGTTTCTAATTACTTAAAGCACTTGGGTTGACTTTAATATATGGTTGACTCTTTTGCCTAAATGATATATGGTCGGCTCTACCGCCTGAGTATTATAGTGCAGTAAGAAGTTAGAAAATAAAAAGTTAACTGACTTCAGAGAGTAGGTATAATATTAGTTGTAGATCCTAAGTCCTCCGTAGTGAGTATATTGAGCTTGTCGAATTTTCAACATGAAATATTATCAATTTCCTAAAATTTTTAACTAAATTTATGTTCACAAATAGAGGTATTTAAACTCCGGTTAAAATTGATTTCTTTAATTAAATCAAAAATTTTCAAATAATTAATCAATCATTTATTAAATTTTAATTGGTGATAAAAATGAAATTTTGTATTTTTAATTTATTTGTTTTAGTTAAAATTAGTTAATCAAATTAATCAATTATTATTAACAAGTGATTTGGTGCAATGATATCAAAAATTAATCTAGAAAACAGACATATATAATATCAAAAATTAATGGATTTAGAAGTTCAACCATGCTAGGTGTTTTAACAACTATTAAAGATTTTAAATTTTGATTGTCGATAAATTTAGTTCCAAACTAATTGTTTGTTTCTTAAAACTAGTAATATATTAGGTAAAGCTTATGACAACACTAATTCAATATGATAACTATAATCACAAAGAAATCCATAGTAAATTTAGAATTATGATTTGATGAACACAAATCTTCTGCCTTCAAAGTTGTGTCTCCCTCTTTGGCTATTTAATAAAATTACGAGAAGTATTAAATTATAACTATTTTTTTATTTTAATTATAAAAATTTTAAAATTAATAAGAAATAAAAAAATAAATTGTAATAATAGAATACAAATAAAAATTAATCAATTTATCATATATATATATATATATTTAAATGGAAAATATAAATAATCTAATAGATTGAATTTTGGCAACATAATTTTTTAAATCTATAACATTAAACTAAAAATTTACTTTTTTTTTAGTAATTCAAAAACTCGAATCAATTGAAAAGACTGCTTTGGGATATAATGAGTTTATTACGCTCAACATAAAATAAAAAAGCAATATAATGAGTTTTTTATTTTAAAATAAAAATATTTATAATTTATAAAACATTAAAACCATTTGAATCTATTTAAGGATGTTTGACTTGAACCGGTCCAAATAAAAAAAAATCTGAACCTAAAAATTTGAGTTTAAGAAAATATGAGCTTAAAAACATTGAAGCTCGAGCTAATCCGACGTAGAAATTGTCCAAATTCGGAGATAACTAAATTCAGACCTACAAGGAAAATTTTTTTGGCTTACTCAATTTTTTTCAAAATAAAAATAAAAAGTAATTAAGCGTTTTCTTTTTCATTCAAGCAGATACTTAAACTTTAAAAATGTATCAAAAAGGCCTTTAAATTTTTTCAGAAAAAGAAATTAAGCTTTTGCTCTTTTTTCACTTAATTGGATATTTGAATTGTTAAAATGTATTAAAAAGACCCTTTGATTGTTAACTTTAACAGCTGACCGTTAAAGTTAACTGCTCTTAATTTTTTTAATTAAAGTCACCTCATGTCACAATCACAACGTGACATTTGACAAAGAAATTATAAAAAAATCAATAAAAATTACAAATTTTAATAAAATTATAAAAAATTAAAAATAATAAAAAATTTGTAAAATTTTATAAAAATTATAAAATGTATTAGAAAAACCTTTAACCATTAACTTTAATCATTGATCGTTAAAGTTAATGACCCTAGTTTTTTTTCAATTAAAGTCATCACATATCACAACATAATGCGACATGTGACGAAAAATGATAACAGTTATAGAAAAATTATAAAATGCTTCGTTTGGTACGATGATCCCTATAATTTTTTTTACGAATTTTATAATATTTTCTATTGTTTCTATTTTTATATTTTTATTAATATTTAATATTTTTTATAACTTTTATTGATTTTTATTTTTTATTTTTTGTCACATGTCACGTTGTGATTATAACACATGGTGGCTTTAACTAAAAAAATTAAGGACGGTTAACTTTAACGGTCAACTGTTAAAGTTAATAGTCAAAGAACCTTTTTTATTTTGGCAGTTCAAGTACCCAATTGAGTGCAAAAAAAAAACCAGAGGCTTATTTGTTTGTTTTGAAAAAGTTTGAGGGTCTTTTTCATGCATTTTGAAAGTTTAAGTACCCAATTGAGTGCAAAAAAAAAGCAGGGCTTAATTACTTTTTTTAAAAAAATTTTGAGGACCTTTTACAACCTTAACTTTTGATGCTAAATTGTAAGCTTGATAGTTCAACTCGAAATCACAAAGAGGGGGTGAATTGACCTCTTAAAAATTTATGGTTGCTAAGAAAATGATAGAGACAATAAACAGTTCAATTTATAGTGGTTCAGCCCTAATTACCTACTCAACTATTTAGCTTTCCACAACTAAGTATTTTTTTTTCTAAATTCACTAATTTCTAAATTCACTAATAGCTTTCCACAACTAAGTATTTTTTTTCTAAATTCACTAATAGCTTTCCACAACTAAGTATTTTTTTTCTAAATTCACTAATTTCATAACCTTTGAGGATAAGATTTAACCTTACAAACTCCCTTAAAGTTTCTACCCAAAACCTTAAAACACAAACCCTCTCAAAGAGACGCAAAGAAGCAAACAAAAAAAATAATCTTTAGAAGATCAATGTGTTTGCAAATTTAGCTCAATTACAAAGAAGAACACTTGAGTTGATAGAATAACAATGAAACTCACAAGTGTATGAAAGAAAAGCATAGAAAAATTTGGTACAAAGGTTGTTTGATTGATCTTTAAGCTTGAGTATTCTCTCTTGTAGTTGTAAGATCTTTGGAAGCTAGTAACACCTAGAAGTTGGAGCTATTTAGTCATAAGTAGCGCTCGTTATGATAGCTTTCAGTTTATACCCCTAATTGATTTTCAACCGTTTTGGTTGTTGGAGAAATGAATAGAGCCGTTGGGGATGTGAAAATCAATGCATTTAGTTCACCTGCAACAGTGAGTATCGATACCAGATAAAATGATATTGATAATTTTTGCATTAAATGCGAAATTCAGAGACCGTTGGAGCTGAAATATCGATATCAGATAAATTTTATCGATACCATATGAAAGGTATCGATATCGGATCGATATTTGGTTGAATTTGTGAATAACAAAATATCAATTTGGTATCATTTTTCAAAAGAGTATGGGTTGTAGCACCCCAAACCCGGCCCAGAAGTTATGGCCGAATCCGGCATCCCACATCAAAAACGTAAAAAAAAAAATTCATTCTAAGTCCAGAAAATCGTATTTGATGTTCAAAAGATTAATTCATTAAAGGTTAAAGTGAATGGAAGCTGTGCACCAGGTAGGAAACCGGAAAAGAGGTGGTGAGTCCATCGGACTGCTTAAGTACCAAGCTCCCTTCGGATCCAATCCTAGACATGCATACCGCCATTGCCACACCTTAACGTCATGGATATTTCTAGGAAACCAATTTGATTAAGTCATTTTTAGGAAAAGTGATTAATTTTGGAAAATACTTTCATTGCGGAAGCTTTGCTTGTTGTCGTGTTATTTTGAAATCAATTGTTGTTTTTGAAAACGCGCCCTAAAGCTATCCAATTTCAACAGTTAAAATAAGTATTACCTATCTTAGTAATACATATTAAAACCATCAAAAATAATTAAGCGTCCTTATTACATTTAAAAGCCCAAAAACTTCAAACGTAAATAAAAGGATGTCCAGTTCACCAGAAGAAAATCAAACTTTCAGAACGGGTGGCCACTCCGAATTCCCTCACAGCTCCAAGCCCACTATGGTTGGGGATTTCCTGCGTGAATGAAAATAAAAGGGGTGAGTTTGGGGAAACTCAGTGTGTAAGGAAAACCCATTCAAAGCCCAAGTCAGCTCAAGCCTATTGGGCCTAAGCCCATTCAGGTAACAGTGGTACTGGGCTAGAGCCCTTTTCAGATTATAATAAACTGGGCCTTAGCCCCTTATTCAGATAACAGTATGGCCCATAGGCCCATTTCAAAATACATACAACATCAGTAAACATATGCAAGCCCATTTGGGGAGACTATTCAACCCACCAACCACTACACTCCACCCGTACCAGCCATACACTCCATGTGGGGATAGCTCAACCCACCCAGCCCAACACTCCATAGTTGCAGCATTGCTGCTCAGTTAACAGTAAATTTAGGCAAAACCTCCAGTACGTGGACAAGCCACTTTTAGTACTTCCTCCGTCAATATCCCAATCCCATGCATCAGATAATAACAACATGGCATGTAGTAAATAACAACAGTCAAACATGCATTTAAGTCAATTTAACCCTAGGGGTATTTCGGTAATTTATCTCTTAGGGGTAAAACTATAAATTTTTCACTTTTAAAGGTATTTCAGTAATTTATCTATTTTAGGGTTTTTCATGCATATTCCTACCTTTCACGTACTAACAAAATCACGACCGAGGGTTCTTACCGAATTGGGCCCATTGGCCCATCATTCCAATTTTGGCCCATTAAGCCCAAAAATATCGAGGGCACATAAATCATGCACTTTGCAATCCAAATTTTGTAGTTTACCAAAAACATTAATCGATTTACCTCACGAGCATTTACACACTCGCAAATCTACAAAATACCGGTTTTCGGCATTTCGGCTTTTCGACTTTTGCCGATCCAGACTAAGAAAGAGGGTGTTAGTTACACACCTATTTGCAATGATATGCTGACGAGATCCACACACGAACCGCCTACAATTGGATTACTAACACGTTAATCTAACTATTCAAATACAAACTACGTATTAATCCCTTACAATATTCGGCCAACCACACCTACAGATCATAGTAAGCTTATAAGAAAACAATAAGCAACTCATTAACAAATTTTTGCCAATGTTTACCACATAATCATAATTTCACTGCAAGCTGTCTTCCTGAGCAACAGTCACTAAATCATTTATAACTGGAGCTACAAAACTCCAAATCAAGTTCTGTTAATCATAATTTCACTGCAAGCTGTCTTCCTGCCTATCTTGCATGCATGTTATTTAAACATGTATATCACCAATCAATCATCACATATCTATGATTTTTACTTAAGCATAATCTCCATTTCATCATTTTAAAGCACAACATGTTAGCCGATTTTTCCCTTTAGCATCTAAGGCACATGCATGCTCATTTGTTTGGCTCAACTTCACATATCTTCCATTTTTCATCAAAAGAACATGAAACAACAACCATTTCCTTCATTTTAATTCATGACTAAATGCTCACAACACAACTAAAAACCAAAATATGCTTCAAGAGTTAAGGTAGAATCAAGATGAACTCATGAACCTCAAAATAAAAGCAAGGTACCAAGAACTTACCTTCAATTTTCCTCCTCCTAATGACCGAATACTCAAGAGCTTTCTCCTCTCCTTTCTCTTCTCTAACTTTCAGCTATGATGAACAAAGATGGACAAAATTTTGTTCTTTTCACCCATTTTTCTTTTAATAAAACTTCATATTTCATCCATTTAATTCTTTAATACAAAAGACATGAAATTCTTATCATGAAACATTTACCTAACCCATTATCATGAAACATTTACCTAACCCATTATCATGGAACATTTACCTAACCTATTATCATGGAACATTTACCTAACATTTTATCAATTTGTACCATAAATTATGGATATCAAGTGTACATTTTGTCTACAACAACATGATGGCTGGCCACTTCATGTAAAATGGGAGGTTTGTCATGCAAATCCTCCTATTTTGCACTCCTATTTATTTGGCCACTTCAATTTAATCTATAGCATTTTCAAACATTTTCACATAGGTCCTATTTCATAATTTCACCCCCTTTTTCTTATGAAACAAAAATTAACTAAAATTGTCGGGTTCTATCTTAAGTTTGGGCTTTCTAGAGGCCCACTAACATAATTAAACCTATGCCAACATTCACAGGATTCCCGAAAATTGGGGCGTTACATGGGTAGTTGAAAGAGTTCTTACTTGATTAAAATTATTTTAACTTGATTTTAAGGTTGATTCAAAAATTTTCTAAGAGTTTTAAAGTAAAGATTGGAAATTTTATCTCTTAGATTTCATTTGAGAAATTGTTTTGTCAATTTTGTTTAACTTTAACTTTTATTCAAAAATATTTTAATTTATTATATCAAAACTTATTATCAAATAAAGTTTAGTTTAACATAAATGATGATATAACTCTTTTCAACAAAAATCGGTCTCAATATTGCTTGTTTTAACTTTTTAAACATTTACTAGTATTTTTCCTCCATTTATTTAAGGTGACAAATTGGCAGTTTTGTGCGGACCCAGATTTAACTATCTTCAGACTTGAATTATTTTAAGTTTGAATTATCTCAGGCTTGGATCAACTCGTCTTAAATATTCTTGGGCTCGGGCTTTCGTTGAAACAAATTTTTCTTGAAATCAAAATTTCATGTAATTAATTTTTTTTAAAAATCTATTTAGGTAATATTTAAATGATTTTAATATTTTATAAATTATAAATATTTTAT
This sequence comes from Gossypium hirsutum, assembly GCF_007990345.1. NCBI lineage: Eukaryota > Viridiplantae > Streptophyta > Magnoliopsida > Malvales > Malvaceae > Gossypium > Gossypium hirsutum. The sequence continues at coordinate 80,024,843 of NC_053428.1, forward strand.
TTCAAACTTAATATACTCACTATATTCAAAAAAAAAACAATCTTTTCCATTGATGTGAATTTTTGTATTAATAAAAAAATCAGTTTTTAATTTAATTTTGTAGATTTAATTTAAGAACAATCTTATCAAAATTCAATACATTAAATTATTTATATATTTTTTATAAATTAAAATATATAAGATGAATTGATTTAAATTTTTTATTTCTTATTACAATTTATTAATTTAATTGCTTATCAAATTTAATTTTTTTACAATTAATAGAAAATTGAAAAGATAAATTCAAATTTAATTAAAGTTTAGAAGATAAAACATGAAAAAAAAAGTATACAAGGGGCACGGAAGGGGGGGCGGGCGCTTGGGGCAGAGGATTTGTATTCTGATTTGATGAAGTAAATCACCCCATTGAAGCCATCTATACCAAGTCCACCTAGGTGCCTACCATGCATCTACATTTCAGCTTTTCTTTCATTTTCTTCGAAGAAGCAATCAATTCTAATACCAACTATTAGAAACTAGATTATGGTAAAGGTGGGTGAAAATAATTATGTTATAAATCTAATTATTTTAGCTTTAGTTTCTTTAACTAGCTTATCATCATATGTCTTTTCGAATTATTCAACTCAACACATTAATTCAGTTTAAAATTATTAAATACTCTTATTTTAAAAGGTGATTAATATTATTTTAAAAATATTTTCATCTTATCCTATTTTTTATAATTTTTAAATAAAATAACTAAAAAATATTATTTAAAAATCAAATACAAGATTAATAAATTTATATAATAATAAAAAATCATTGCGACTCTACTAATAATTTTTTATTAATATATTTTTTAATATAAAATATTTTATTTCATCTTTGTGATAAAATCTAATTTACATATATATTCTTTTTGTGTATAAAGAAAGCACCCAAAAATAATTTAAAATAAGAGATAGAGTTATTTTAAATATTCAAAAAAGAGGCAGTTATAACTTCCTTTCGACTTCCAAACCAACTCTACGTCTGTATCCATGAAAACAACCAACTCAACTGAAAGAACTGAATTATTAACTCCTTTTAGAAAAGCAATCTATTTATTATCTTAAATACAAGAGAGAAACTGAAACAAACGCGCTTAAACCAAGCCCCAAAATGGTTATTTCAACGGAGCGGTTTTACGGCTCACACCACCAATAACCTCTCCAAAACCGTTTAAAATTAAAACCCCTATATCTTTTGTTTCCCCCGGAAAGATCACAATTCGATTTTATTTTTTTTATATTAATTTGATTTGATTTTAGATTTTAGATTTTAGATTTTGGGTTTTGGGGTTTTCTTTTTTCTTTTTATCGTTGAAGATGATCAATGGTGGTGATCGTGTGAAAGGTTCATGGAGCCCACAAGAGGACGCTAACCTGATCAAGCTAGTGGAACAGCATGGTCCCAGGAACTGGTCCATGATAAGCTCCTCAATCCCTGGAAGATCCGGCAAGTCTTGCAGGCTGCGGTGGTGCAATCAACTCAGTCCCGCCGTGCAACACCGTCCTTTCACGGCTGCGGAGGATGCTGTTATTATACAAGCGCATGCGGTTCATGGGAATAAATGGGCTACAATTGCTAGGTTGTTGCCTGGACGTACTGATAACGCTATAAAAAATCATTGGAACTCGACTTTGCGTCGGAAACGAGAAACCGAGTTGTCGTCCGGGTCTTCGGAGTCCAACTCTGGGGTTAAACGGCCCAGCCAGGATGCATCGGAGTCTGAGTCGGGGAATAAAAAGCAGTGCTTAGGATTGGTGTTGCAGGAGCAGGAGCAGGAGCAGGAGCATGAGAATGTAGGGATGTTGGAACCTAAGACGTTGCTGACGCTGTCCCCACCGGGAGAGAACATGGAGGAGGAGGCAGTGGTGGTGGTGGTGAAAAGTGAGGAAAGCGGAGAGGAGAAACAGAGAGCGATGGTGGACGAAACAGCTTGCTTGCTGAGCATCATGCAACGTATGATTAAAGAGGAGGTTAGGAGTTACATTGATAAAATAATAGCTGATCAAAATCCATTAAAATGAATGTTACAAAACCACCCATCTTTTGCACTCTCTTAATTTGCTTTCCCGTTTTCTCTTAAGTTTATATTTTTTTAGTTTGTAATGCAATAATTTAGAACACATATGGAAATCATTAGTTTTGGGCTGTTTAACTATTTCTCTCATTTTGTTAGCCAAAACATTAGATATTGAAGAGGTTCTAGATTAGTTTTATCTCAAATTAAGCATTATTAGCTACAACAGGGTAAGATCGCTAAGAAGATGAACACGAAAACCCCATGTTTATGACACGTTTGACATGACTAGAATGATGGTCATTTCCCGTAATTAAGCTGATGGAGTTTATTATTGGATTGCCTTTGGATCTGATTGATGCCAACTTGGGAGCTAAATAATCAGTGTCTCAAGCAGCGCATGCATGGCTGCAAAATCTCTCAGGCATTCATGATTTCCAATTACCACAAATTTCAAACCCTGGAGGAGCTTACCATCTTAAACTATACAAAAAGGGAGGGCTCTTTTTTGTTCAAATCTATTTAACAAGTAAATGCAACCCCCACAATATAAAATATGGCACAAATACTCGAATACCGTTCGTTGTGGCTTTTGGCAGAGCCAAACATATCAACAAAAATGAACTCTAGCTCTCTCAAGAGTCAAGATCCTCTTCATGCTACAGGTCTTAAATTCGAGCTTGCGTTTCACAAGCGCTCAACAGCAATGTGTCAAAATTCACATAAATAAAAGCTTCACCAATAGTCAAATCTAAGCAAAAGACTAGCACCCATTAAAAATAAAGTTAACATCGGTAGATGAAAATGGTTCAACAAAAATACAAAACTAAACCACTAATACTTCAAACCAAAAAGTACTCATCAAACAACAGAAAATTCTAAGGAAAGGAGATCCAATGTTAATAGCTCTAAATACGATTAAACTACTTAGATCTTTGTCTAATCTTTCTTCTCTTCCTCTTCAACCTCCTCATACGCTTCTTCTTCCACTGAAATAACCCAAATCAACATTTCAATCTAGCACAATAAGAAAATAACAGCTCAAAATTTTGAAGCATATACCTTAGCTCTCATGGTGAAAAGGCTTCCGAATTCGTATCCTTGTGCAGTTCAATCTCTCAGGTTTGATGTTCTTCTACAGAGACTGCGGGCCGGGTTTAGGACAAAATTGTTGCTTTCAGCTTTTATATAATAAGCGCACATAGCTAGAAGGCCTCTAAGCTTGTATAATTGGGTTTAGCTACGTTCTGCTAGGTCCAATTTAAACACAGATGAAAAAACTAGATTTCCATAATAAGCTAAAAATTTTGTGAACCTTGTAAGTGAAACTGCCTGGACTAAATTGATTTATTTAATACCAAACGGACTAACTTAATACAATCTTTACGATAAAAGGAATTTCACAAGTACTTCCACCTAAACTTTTATGTAGTGATTATAATATATAATCTATACTATATAATATATATATATAAGCATGAGTTTAGTAAAATTTTTGAACGGATGAGAATATTTTTTATTTTCATCATATTATTAAATTGACATTTAAAATAATTATAATATTTAATTTAGAATTATTAGTTAAAAAATTTACGTAAAATAAAAGTGATAATTATACATTTAAAAAAATTATAATTTACATTAAAAAATAATTAGAATTTCATAAAAAAGTATGGTAGTTATATATATATAAAAAATATAATTTAATTTGCAATTATTATTTTAAAAATTGATATAAAAAATTTTACTAATTTTAAAATAGAATTAATAGATTCAAAAATAAAATGAGATAACAAAACAAATAGGTAATATGTTATGAATTGAAAGTGAATGAGAATTGTTATTCTGAAAGCTTGGTAACATATGTTCATGTAGATTGTCAATTGAAATTGTGCATAAACATGATATATAAGACATGATTGATTATATGAATCGGTCGAATTTAGATCATGTATTGATTGTGTTCATATATGTTATACATGTATTCATATGAATTTGTTAATTAAAAGATGACATGAAAATTGGTACTTGAGACATGAATGATGCAATTGAAATTGTTGGTAATTAGAACATGTTTGAATGCAATCATAGTATATTATATTTATTGTATTATTGTCTTGAATCATGAAAGTAATTTTGAGCTTTATCGCTCAGTGTACGGTTTGTTTATTTCATGTGCATATATTAGTAGATATCTCGAAGACTCGAAGAATGATCCAGCATCCAATTCGCAACTCTCAACTTAACAATATTTGTATAGTTCCATTATGATTTCAATCTATGGCATGTACTAAACGTTGAGTTGATTTTATAATTTAAATAGTCATTTTGGAACCTTGAATTGGTAAATGTCATTTTGAAACTTAAGCATATGAATAGTTGAAGTATTTATATTGATAGTATAATGTTAAAATGGTTATAACATGTATATGGTCATATATGTGTTAATTGTGTTGAATTGTCAATTGGTTTTTGATGACTATAGGTGTTAATTTGGTTGGAAATTGGGTTAATGCTTAAAAAATTTGTCAAATCAGTAGGTGACATCGCGACACTAGCCTTCAACATCGCAAAGGTGAAATTGACAGAGAGTGGCGTCAGGACCTTAGACCTCCGATGTCGCAATGACACTCATTGTTTGTCAAAGTCGTGACATGATACCCCCAACGTCGCGACGCCAGCCCGATAAATTTTAAAGTGTTACATTTTAGTCCTCAACCAACCTCGGGTTATCGAAAGAGTTTTCGTAAGCTCGTTTAAATCCCAGATATGATTATGTAACATATTGTAATTGTATATTGAACTTAATAACATATATAAATTGTTTAATTGATTTGAAAATAAGATTATAGTTGCTTCAGCAATAAATATGGCATCTTATAACTTGGATCCAACGATCGGATCAAGTAAGGGTGTTACAATAAAGCTTCTAGCTTTATTTCGTGCTATGAGTCAACTTGATATTAACTCTATCAAGAAAATTACTCAATAATTTTTTTTAAAAGTAAAACACATATTATAATGGTTTTTTTTACCCTATATTTTTATATAAAATCTTTAAATAAAACAACAAAAAATAAAATAAATGTCCAAGGATTGAACTCGATATTAAGGAAAATTTATACAAAAAATCACATATGATTTAATTGATAAATGAGTATTTTTTATATAAGTTTTCTTTCACCCACGTCATTGATTTGATATGATATAATACGATTATAGTGGCCAGTAGAGTTCAATAAAGAAATTACCAAAAGGTTAAACTTTGATTACAACGTGTACGTCCAATAAGGTTAGGTATGTCATTTACTTCTTAAAAAACTAACAACTAAGATTTTTTTCCATTTTTTTCTTTAATAATTAATAACTCCCTTTAAAACTACTATGTAATTTACTATTACCCAGCTTATGATAGGATGAAAAATAGATACTTTCTTGAGAATTTAATAGTTCAATTAAAATTAATGGCTTTTATAGTTTGTTTGTTTTCTTGAGAAATGGCTTTTATAGTTAAAATAATAGAATAGGGACTTATTTAACTAAAAACAAATGTAAAGATTTGTTTAAACGAGATATAATAGTTTTAAGACTTTTTTTAATATATTAGACTAAAGCACTACAATTTTTTCCTTTTTATCTCTAATAATAAATAATTATTATTAAAAATTCTTATTTTTTTCAAAATATAATTATTTATATTTTTGAAACAATGACTAAAAAATTAGGCATAATTCTTTCTAAATTCTTAGATAGGATTAAACGCGTTCAAACTCACATTCTATTGTATTGAAAATAATATTGATATTAACTGAGTTAAGACTCAGTTAACGTATAATTATTTATAATAAATAAAAATTATTATTTAAAAAAAAGATTAGAGGCTAACCTTACAGGTTCTGATGGGTATGAGTTATGATATTTCATATTATAATAAATAGAATCCAAGGGGCCATATTGTAGGTTGGAGGCTGTTTCGTAAGGGAGGTATTGGGGGTTTGCTTTCACATTGACATTCAACCCAAGAATATTTAGGTGAAATCATGTTAAAGACCCCATTTTTTTTTAATTGGGGAGCAATTTAGGGAAATATCACATTTATTTTATTGAATTGAATACGAAGAAAAGAAAGGATGAATTTTTTTATTATCCGAACATTAATCCATTTTAATGAATATGACTTACTCTAGCAGTTGACAATATTATATAAGTACAAAGAAATGTTTATTATTCCAAACTTAAAACGTTATTCTAAAAATATGATTTTATTATTAATCGGTTGAAATACACAATTAAATTTATAATGTTGTTGGTTTAAAAGAAAAGGAGATAGAGAAGAATCATTTAATAATATATTTTAATAATTGAATCTATTAAATTATCAATTTTTGGTTCAATCGGTTTGGAATGAATTAATAGTGTTTTTCAACATTTTACTACATTACAATTTAGATCTATTTATTTGTTTTTAAATAAACAGCTTTTAAATTCCTTTCAAATATAATTTTTAAAATATTCTATTACTTGTTAAAAAATTAATTTACGAATTATATATGGTAAGCATAAGTTTAGGACTTTACATATTTAAATGAATGACAGTGTGAAGTGTGAAGTGTGATTTGTGATGGTTTAAAGGGAGAATCACTTCAGTAGCTAATGTGACGTTCAAAATTCTAACTAGATCGTTAAATTTTTCTCTCGATGTTCTATCTTTTATCAATATTCAACAATTTACTCGGAAATAAGTTCAACCCTTATATTTAAACCAACTGATCTAATTATCAATCAAGTCGAATTAAGATAAAATAATATTTGATATTTAAAAACTTACACGTATACTTATAAAAGAAATATATGTATACAAATATAATCACAATTAACAATAAAATGAATAATCGATATATTATGATAAAATAGAAGCCAAAAAGGTTGAATTGTCTTATTCATGAGCTAGAATTTTCAAATTATTAAAGTTTTTTGGTTTTGAAGAAATTGAATTTACATTAATTTGGTTGACAAGTGTTGCACATGGCAAATCCAAAGAGATTATGATGTCTCTATTGTTCAACTTTGGTGTTTCTTCCAAAATATTCTCCCCTTTGCCCTATGTTAAAGGTTAGGAAATAAAACAAATCACATTGAAAAATGTTCCAACATTCAAATGTAACCCTTCGAGTTACGAATATAATAATAAATGTATATGAAAAGAAAAAAAACAATACTTTGTGGTTTTTATTTTTGGATAAGAATTTTTTGTATTTGAAAGATGAAAATATATCTAATTTAGATCCACCAAAAGGTTATTTTATTGTTAAAACTAATATTATTTAATTGTAAAAATATATAAATATTTTATTTATAAACAGCAAAACAACCCTAATAATCCTTTTATTTTTTATATTTACGTTCTTACTTGTAAATGAGATTAGGGTCGATATTGGTGAATTAAGTCCGTTGAAAGAAGGCAAGGAAAATTTTTTGAATAATGTCAAAAGTTAATAGTTACACAAAAAGTCAATGAATGGGCCAAAATCCAGTGCGGTCCTCAAGAGCTGAAACTCCTGAGCAGATCTTCATATCTATGGGCGGCAGTTGTGGGGACCGCCACCATCGCTTTCACGGCATCCGTCTGATTAAAAACCGGCAAAAGCAGACAATACCGATCACAGCAAATGGGTCCCACATGAATTGGCTTCCCCATCCCTCCCAGCTCAACCCTCTCGAGTCCCAGCCTTGACCATTGCGACAGTATCAATACCCCTACTGAGTCCGGGCTCACCCCCTCCTGACTCACTGATTCCACCACCGATTTAACGTACTCCCCATCCACTCGCTCTTTCGCTCTCTTCACCAGCATTGCCGCGTACCCTAACCCCTTCTCTGTCAAGTCTTTCACGCTGGTTTGCGCGCACCCTAACACGAACGCGTTTCCGTAATACCCTTTGGGCAGACTCGGCTTCACTCGCTCTCTAACGTTGATGCTGAATAGAAGCTTTAATATTTGATTTGAAGGCAAGTTTAAAGCTCTAGCCCAACTCCTCCATATATGCGCTGAGAGAACTTCGAATGACGTATAATTTGACTCCCCGACTCTGCTTGTGGAAAAAACTATCTTTTTCAACTCGTTGAGACTCGTTTTATCGAAAATGAATGAGGTGGGGACGAGTCTTTCGTTGGAGAAGCGAGACATGAACCCGCAAAGGTCTGGAACTCGGTTGAATTCGGGGTGACTCGATGAGCTGTTGTTGTTATCTGTTGATGGCTTAAACGGTGGTGGGTTTAGCAGGTGGCGATCCCAAATGGGGTTGGGAGGGAACTTGGATTGACTCGTGGAGGCAAAGTCAGCGAAGGAGTTGAGAAACTCAGCACTGCCTATACCGTCGCAAAGACAATGATTAAAGCCAACACCAAGGGCAGCATTGCCGTCTTTTAGCCAGGTCAGCTGGACGACAAGTGGTGGGGTCCCTTTCAAGACATCGGCGACGTGGAAGGACAAGAGCTTCCTCCATTGCGTGACGAAGCGTGGAGCGTTGTCGAATTCGTGAACGTTAAGATCGGAGACAGCTTCGATGAACAAAGCACCCTGGGCTCGGCAAACAACCTCGAGACCGGTGGAAGCATCAGCAGAGCTGGCCCTGACTCGACCCGCCAGTGGGTAATAGGGAACCAGGGCTTTGGCTAGAGCAGCCTTGAGGCGAGCTGTGGTGGCGCGTGGGTCAGAAGCAGGGTGAGGCTTATAGACGAGAAGGTATTCAATGGTGAAACGTAGAAAAAGCTGAGAGTCAACAGCTGAGAGAGAGAGAACTCCAGTAGGTGTTGGCTCAGATGGAGTTACAATTGTAGCTTCATTTACATGAACCGATGATGATCCCATTTTCTTTTTCTGTTTGGTCACAAGGGAGATTGAGAGCTCTAAGGGGTTTATATAATAGAAAGAGAAAAAAATAAATAAAATATTTGAAAATTAAATTATGGAATAATAAACATGGGTATTAATTATAAAATGGACTAAGTTTTGCAAAAATGAGGAGGGATAGAGTGATAAAGATTATTATTAACAATGATGAGGATTGGGGAGTAAGGCATGTGGGATATTTGGTTGTCTAACTGTGAAAGATTTGGAGCAAGATTCTCCAGGCATGACTTTATGGATAAAATTATTAATCAAAACTAATGTTAACAGCTTGGCCTTCCTTTCTGTCTGCTACGCCCCCCCGTCTTATCATCATATATCATCTCTATGCATATGGAATATTTACCAAACTATCCAAGGATCCCCGGTTATTCTATTGATGTAATAAATTCAGAAATCACTTGGTCCAAATTATTATTTATTTTCTTTTTTTATAAAAAAAAAGAATACCGGACATCATTGTTGCATTTGAATGGACAAAATAAAAATTTTCATACGGTGAAATAAAGCCGTGAATCACATTTGAACACCTATGCTTGCTAATAATCCTACTTTTTGGTAATTATAAAAGTTGTAAAACGTGAGATAGGGACAATTTCAACAACAAGACAAATTGAAGATTATAGCCACAATCTCGCAACAAATTATGATCAAATCTTGGGACACCAATTATAACATTTCAATTCATAATGAATAGTCAATCTTCAAATGATTAATACATCAGTTTCACAACGTTAATTGAATTTACTACTTCTTAACCTCGCCACTTGGTTTCTTTTCTTTTTTACTTCCTCTTCTTTTGGTGTTTGCATAGGTAATCAACCTAACCAGTTTGGAATTGCTTGCTTCTTCCTAAAAGTAAAACAAGTGAAAGCAGTTGCTTTATTTAACAAGTTTTACTCTTTCATGTCGGCCATTGAAATTAAGAACGTACTGTCATGGGGATAAGGTTTGTAAAGGTAATATACATGCCCAAGCCAGCCAGCTAGCTACTTCAATTCAATCTTTGGATATATATGTATATAGGTAGGTAGGTTCATAGATATATCATCTGCAAAATATTATCTTATATTTTATTTATTTGAAGTTGTAGTATTAATTAATTGCACTAACTAAGAAAATGCTTTGTTAGGGTTAGAAGAATCATCAAGAATGGGTTGTTGGATGGTTCACAAACTTTTATATCTACCCAATTTTCTGTCGGGGCCTCAACAACTTGCCCATGCCTATTCTCATTGTTGATTAATTACACTTGATAGACATTTACATGCATACATATAAAAATGCTCAAATTCATTTCAATCCCCATGTCTCAGTTTCACACAATTTATTGAAAGAAATAAAATAATAATAATAAAAGGCAGTAAAATGTAAGAGAGAGGGTAAGATGATGCATGGGATTCATGTATCTAATCAAGACAAGACCAAGACATGAAAGAAGTTGAGAAAAAAATAGTAAGAGACTAGTTGTTTATGTTATGTCCCCAATGGTAGGCGCAGAGGAATATTAAATTTTGGAGACCTGTCTTTTGTGTAAATAAATTCCAGAGGAAAAAAGAGTGGGGGCTATTCCCTATTTCTGGATATTTGCTTAGCTGTGTGTATCGACTGGACTCGACGTGGAAACTATATTTGTTTTGGATGATCGACATACCTATATATCTTTATATGTAATCCAATTTATTATAATTTACACACTTTTAATTATATGGACATGCATGCATGCTTAACTTCTTTGCTTATAAGTTATATGCCCACTATGTATAATTTTTCTCACCTGGGGATTACCAATGCATTTTCAAATTATAAGATAGTTAAGGTTTAGGGAGAGTTGATTCCACCAACACTGTCTTCTTAAGTTTTGTTTATCTAAACTCTTAATCTTAATGATTTTTTTATCATAAAAAAATTTAAATGAAAGAAAGCTACGCGTTAGATGGTCAAGACATATCAGTTGATAAAAAATAAATTTGTATTAAAAGTTATATTACAATTTATCTTTCTACTGAAAAAATGAATAAACTATTTTTTTAAGCTAGATCAAAAAGTAAATTTGTATTTTTGTTAAAAACTTCATCCACATGTACTATTAAAAACTAGCATGTCTGATAGAATAACTAGATAGTGACATGCGTGGCATGCCATATTTATCTTATATTAATTTAAAGGGACAAATTTTTAATAGTAGAAATAGATAAAATTTTTAACAAAAGGACCGATTTACTTTTTGATCTAACGTATAGGTAATAATTTATTTATTTTTTGAATAGAGGAATGCAATTCTAGCTATTATTAAACAAAAGCTTTTTATGGAACTTTTACCAGAATTAAAAGTGGTATTTACATATTACTCCACTAATACTTACCAAAATGCTAATGAATAGTGAACTAAGCCATATTCAAATCTTAATTTTATACTGCAAATATGCCAACAGTTGGGTTTTGATGACAAAAAGGAAATGTAATAATATACAGCAAAAGATAAGAAGCATGACGAGGAACAGTCTTTTCTTTGACTCAGCTATTTATCAAACATCCTCATGATTCATTTTTCTTTTTTTTTTTTATTAATACTTTAAAGAATATTTTTGAGATTAACCCCTTTTTGTATAGACGAAATCGTGATTCTTCCATATAAAAACATGTAAATCTTCCACCTTTTTATCATTAGATCATGTACAATGCATAAAGCGAAACACTGAAATATTTGAAGTGCAGTATTTTTTATCTATGATTTATTAGGACTTTTAAATGGATATTAAAATATTTAAGAAAAATCCCATTTTTTTTTGGGAATTTATCTCATCCATTTTAAACTGAAATTTGAAGCAGATTTATTCTAATGGAATTATCTTTAACCCTTTCCAAGGGTTTTCTTTCCCTTGTAGTTTTGATGGTTTGATGTTGAAAAAATGGCAGTAGCAGCTTATACAATATAGGTAATGTTGAATTCAATAATAGTTTCAGCCATCTCACACTTCATATCAACCTGCAGATATCGTTTATTTTTATTAATAAATCTCATGGTTGCAAATAAAAAGATTAAATATATAGCTGCCTCGACTAGTTTCGTTATATGTTATTTTATGCAGTCAAATTTTCAAATATTTGTTTAAATAATATTTTTTAATTATTGTAATTAGTATTACACAATATGAAATGTTAAATATAATTAAAGCATTAGTTTCATATTCAACATAGAATATAATTTTATTTTAATTAATTAATCCAAAATAATATTATTCAGAATAATAACTAATAAACATAATAAATATACATCAATCATTTTGATAATTCAAACATAGCACTAATAAAAAAATTCCTAAACATTATTAAAATATTTGTACAAGCTATAAAAAATCCATATATTTTAAATTAAATTTTCACTATTCAATTTTTTTCTTTTTTTAATAGTTAAAAAATTATTTAGAACTAAAGTAATATGATTTTTTTTTGCTTAATGGAAATTTAATAATTTAAATATAAATAACATAAACCTCCTCCATTTTTTTTATATAATTTTTAATGGTGTTCTTCAAGTTATATTTTCATAATAAGTCCTTCCAATTTGTTTATATTCAATAATGCAATTTACAATTTTACATAATAAGCTACTATAAAATTTAAAATCGTTTTAAAAAGTCTATTTAAATTTATCACTATTTTTACAAAATTATATATTATTAAAATTGAAATAGATATTAAAAATAAAAATAATGTTACAATAAATTATTTAGTAATCAAAATATTTAAATTTAATAAATAATAAATTAATAATTAAATTAAGTTAGAAATTATATAAAAATGGAATTTCACATAATTTACTATTCAAAGTTAAAAATTCTCTATTTATTTTGAGAGAGAATAAAATGATTTTTCCGTATTACGTTTTAATGTAAAAAAAAAGTCAACAAATGAATAAAGTTGTCATAAATATATATCAATAAGGAAATGTAAAGTTATTTAAAAAATGGTATTTTTTAAAATGTGGTATTAAAGTGATTCTTTATTAAAAGATTATAAGTTATAAATCGCACGTATCATTATTTATAGTGAATGTGCATTTTCTCATAAGTACATAAAATATTAAAAAATTAAATTATTTTTTATAATTATTATTTAATTATTTGAAATTTGAAGTGAGAATTAAATTAATTAGTTATCGTAGTTTTATTGTATAGGGCAACTAAACATATTTTCTCATAGATTTTAATACGATAAAGTTGTTATGACTTCAACGAAATTAAAATTGGGTTGAGGAAATAATTTATTTAGATAAATAAATTAAATAATATTTTGAGAAATAGAAAATTAGTTATTGGATTGGACAAATTATAAGTGTTAGTTAAAAGTTCAGACAATACATATAATTATATCCAATACATGAGGCAAACATGTGAGTCCATCCCATATGATAAAGGGTGACAAACCTTACTATCCCTTAGGGTTGCCGTTGCTCCTTGTTTTCCACATGTAGTGATATTGTATTTTTTTATTAAAATATTATTATTTAATTATCCCTTATTTAAATAAAACTTTTGTACTGGTTTTCATATAAATAAAAACTGTGGGATGACTTAATCATACAATGATAAAGTGTTGCTATTCTTCTAGAAAATAATGGTAATTTATTCACAAGAATAAATTCTATTTTCTGAAAAGCTCATGGTTTTCTAGTTTCCATAGAGAAATTAACTTTCCTACTAAAAGTTAATAAAAGATTTCATGTTGTGCTTTCGGTTCGTTTTGTTTAAGCTTACACTTAGAGCAATTCGGGGTTCGAGGATGATAAAGAAGATTGTTTGGTAAAAATTTGGGAAACGACTTAGATCGTCTCGCCCAAAGCACAAGTAATAATTCGATCTAGGGTTTATTACCATAAATATCACATGGCTCGACTTTAATAAAAAATTTTAACTCTGCAATGTCTAAAAATAGGGGTGTTCAAATGGTTAACCGTTTGATTAACCGAACTGAACTAGTATTAACAGAATTAACTGAACTTTTTAATCCTTTAATTGTTAACCGAATTGAATTTTTTTCAAAAAAATTAACTGAACCGAATTATCCAAAATATATATATATATTTTTGTTAAAACAAGTATAAAACATATAAAAAATTTCTTTTGATAATGTTCGTTTGATCGAATTAAAACTAAATGTAATACTAATTATAAAGTTCGATTAATTCGATTAATTACCTAATTTCGAATCGAATTATTCAATAACCGACCTTCCAAAAAAAATCATTAACTGACCTTCGACTGAATTAGATCGCTTAACCGATCGTGTAACACCCGTAACCCATAACCGTCGCTGGAATGGGTTAAAAGGCATTACCGAACTTGTAACTCAATTCAGAACAATCATTTATCAAATGCCATCTCAATTCAGTAAATATCATTCATTCACATTCAATATGTTCTTAAATTGAGCATATAAAGTTTAAATCATGCATTCGAGACTAAATCGGTAACATATGAAAATTTTGGAAACTTAGAAAAATTTCAACATTTCAAATATCACACGCCCATGTGAACAGGCCTTGTGCTTCACATGACTAATAGACACGCCCGTGTCTTAGACCGTGTGAAAACAGGGCATACATACTGACTTGGGTCACACGGCCGATCACACGCCCATGTGTCAGCTCGTATGCCATACACGACTAATAGACACGCCCGTGTGTCTAGGCCGTGTAACTCACTAACTTATTTTAACTAAGCTTCAGCAGACACACGGTCAAGTCACATGCATGCCCGTGTGCTCAACCGTGTGGATGAGAAATAGGCTTATTTAAGCCAATTTTCCTCACCCAAATTCAATCACCTATAAGCATACATATAACACCATACTCTCATTCAATTTGGTTGCCAAAACAACCATTTCAAAAACACATTATGTGCCATTTAAAAATCTAAGCATCTATATACTCAAATTAATACCATTTGTGCCATCAAACACATACCAAAAATATGACTTGTAAGCCAATATATGCATATAATCTATTTAATAATTCAAACAATTTGCATATCTTCATCTCATTAACTACTTGCCAAAACATGCCATATTTAGTACACATATACATAACCAATATTTAACCAAGTTAAGCCAAATCACATGGCTTAAACACATCAATACATATAAGCTTCAATAGCTAAAATAACTCGTACATCTCATATCATCAACTAACCTATACATGCCATATTACAAATTTCAAAGAGTTCAAAAATACCAAATCAACTTCTATATAGTGTGATGAAATCCTTGATGACTTCCAACCCAAGTTAGCTTTCAAATCACTGTAAAATACGAAAAATAAACAGAGTAAGCTAATAAGCTTAGTAAGCTCGTATGACTAGTATGTACTATATACAATTTAACAATTAATTTAGAATTAGAGAATCATGAAGACATATAAATTAGCTCCATCAAAATCAACACGTAATACAATAACAACCTAGTAATTCCTGTATGTATTCATCGGTTTTCACTTACATATCATATGAAATTATTAAATATCACTTACTTGTTGAGTGTGTCACGTATACTTGAACTAATTCATATCATCATTTCAATTCTCGTACCGTTATCTTCTCTATTGAACCATGGAAATAACACCGAATATTCTGTATCTTGCACATTAATGGACATATACGTGGTTAAACCACCTATATCTCGATTCACATATATAAAATTTGTTTGTACATCATTATAACCTATATTACCATTTCGATACAATTCAACCAAATTTGCCAAATGCATAAGCATATAAAATCATCAATACTATATAATTCACATAACATTATGGCAATTCATTTATATTCGTATAAACTATAATTCATTCATATAACCAGTAGTTCATCAGTAATAACAGTAATTCATCCGTATCAACAGTAATTCATCCATATAAACACATATCTTATTCATATGATTAATAACAGTAATTATGCCTGCTGAACCTATTAGAATATCGAAGAATACTCGGGTGATACACTTTAAGTGTATTAATCGATAATTTGTCAATTTATTATCATTTATGCTCTTCCGAGCCATGATCGGTAAGCTCCTCTTGAGCTGATGAACAGTAAGCTCTATTGAGCTGAAACGGTAAGCTCTATCAAGCTGAATAGTAAGCTCATACGAGTTGAAACAATAAGCTCCAATGAGCTGAAAATAGTAAGCTCTTATGAGCTGATATATCGGTAAGCTCATACGAGCTGTGGTGAGTCCGCAAAAAATGCAGGAGCTCGACCAAAACGGTAATCCTAGTGACATGTCACTTGTATTCTATGATTTTCTAAAGTTCGAACGGGGCTCGATATTATCCAATTTCATCATTTAAGCATTTAATGATCAATAATTCAATTTATCAAATCATATACATTCAATTCAATTAAATGTATACATTTAAAAACTCAATTTGCATACTCAATGCATATGATCATACCGAATCCATGTAACGTATATGACATTTGTGACATTTCACTTCCATTCATGTAAACAGTAATACAATCATATAATCGGTAATTCAAATTTCAAGTGGATTATTCATTCAACTTATACACATACATTTTAAATAATTACATATATTTGTTCTAGTTATACGAACTTACCTTGAGTTGCTTGAATAAAACTATTGGCTATTCGTCCACTTTTCGTTTTCCTCGATCTAGTTCCGGTAATTGCTTATCTTGATCTAGATATAGTATCAAATTCAGTATATTAACTTCCAAATTATTCAATTTAACATATAATACATATTTTGGAAAAATTATGCTTTTTCCCCTAATGTTTTACATTTTTACAATTTAGTCCTTATCACGTAAAATTGCAAATTCATGAAATTTAAGGACAACCCATGCTAGCCAAATTTTGTATAGCTTCATAACAGCCCATATTTTCATTTTATTCAAACATTTAACCATTACAATTTCACAAACTAATCAATAATTGACTATTTTGTCAAAAATCACTTAACAAAACTTTGTTAATCTAGCTTTAAACATTAATAATCTATCATAAAACATCTAAACAACCAAGCATTAAACAATGACATCATTCAAAATCTATAACAGTTTCGAAAACGAACGTACGGGCTAGCTAAATTAAGCTGCAACGAGCTCAAAAACGTAGAAATCATTAAAAACCAAACTAAAACTGTACCTTAATCAAGCTAATAGTGTGTCGAACCCAAGAAATCTTCCATGGCTGTTTTTTTTGTTCAATTTTGGTGGAAGATGATGAAAAATAAGCTTAAAATTGTTTTTGTTTTATTTTATTAACCTTATTACCAATTTACTAAATTAACCTTTAAAAATATTAAAAATTACACCATTTGCAATGCTATCATCATCCACTAACCACAATTGGCCTATTTATCACTCAAGGACCTTTACTTTAATATTCTATAGCTATTTGACACTTTTAGCTAATAGAACACAAGTTTTACGCTTTACGCGATTTAGTCTTTTTTACTAAATTAACCACTCAAATGGTAAATTTTTTTTATGAACTTTTCACACAAACTTTCTATCATACTATAAATATTAATAAAATAATAAAATAAATATTTAGACTTCAAATTTTGGTTCTAAAATTACTGTTTCGATTAACCCTAAAAACTGGCTACTACAAATCGATTAACTGAATTAGATCGATTCAGTTAGTTAATTTGGTTTTAATTGAAATTTAAACATCCCTACCTAAAATTTTTTTTTCCAAACATATTTTCCAACATGATGTGTTTTTAGGTCATCCTATAGTTCCTATTTATAGAAAAAGCTACAAGAGTTATCAGCTGTTTAACGTCACAACAATAATGTGTAAGCGTACACTATTGATGCAAGTATAGTAGACAGATGTGAGTCTGTCGGATATCGATCCCATAGGGATGGTTGTCTTTTTCCTATTAATGTCGATGTAATAACTAGACAAAAATGAGATAAATTGTGAGGGTAGTTATCGGAGCAATGGAACGACGGAAATAATGTGCAAGTGTACACAATCGCAACAAGTAATAAAGTGACAAGTAAATGTCGAGTTATCGTACCCACAGGGACTGTAAAAAGAATTATTTATGAAATTAATTGTAAAACACTTTGGTGAAGTAAAAATAATTTGGTTTTAGAAGATGGGAAAAAACTATTTAAAAACTTAAGTAAATGATTTAAATAAAACAAAAGAGTTCTAGTGCACAATTTCAAATAAGATTTAATCAATGTAACATACTTGTGTTGGATTAATCATATTCCTTTAACTTAGAATTATTAAACTCATGTTTACACTGTTACGAATAAATTCACAGCAACCCGGTAATTTGCTAACTTATGAACAAATTTACATAGAAAAATCCATCCATCTCTTGACATATCCCTATGTCAATTCAACTGACTAAACAGATTCTAGCAAGCAAACATGTTATTGCACATACATACTCATTAAATTGAACCAATCTCTTGCATATTCCTATGTCAATTCAAACGATTAATTAAATCTAATAAGCATATAAAAGACTTTTTGAAGTAACAAGATATTCCTACCTTGAAACAATTTAATCACAATAAACTTGCGAGTTATGCAAGGCAATAATATCGACAGATATATTGCTAATTTAACCTTCAACTACCTTAGAAGAATAAACATGCATTGATTAAGTATTGTGTTAACTAATTACAATTGCAATCCGTTTAAATAATTAATTCATTAGTTACCTTACAGTCGTAACGCAAGAATAACTTAGGCATGGTTTTACTTAATCAAGCATATTACCAAGGCTTATAATAGCATAAACATCATTTTAACAATTTAAGCAGGCAAAATATAATCAACCCAACACAAACATAATTTAAGCTGAATTGATTAAAATAATCATTTCAATAGCATAAATATTCATAAACATGTTCGTCAAAACAACAACAAAAATTAAAGAGTTAGGGAACAAGAGGCAAATCCGGTGTTTCTCCGTGGCTTGACTAGTTGCTCCGTTCTTCGTTCTTCGTTGGCCTTGGCTATCAAGGTGGCTTATGAACACCTAATTGCTGCTCCAAAATGGCTGATGGAAGCCTCTTTCCCAAGAGAAGAAATCAACACTTGAACAAAAGGGAATGGAATGGAAAAAATGAGAGAAAAATGAGAGAGGGAATGAGAGAATGATGTAAAGTGAGAGATGCTTTGAATGATCAGCAAGGGGTGGCTTTTATAGCTGATTATGGCTGCTAAAAATAGAAAATTCCAGCAGCCAAAGGGCCCTCCCTTGGTTGGCCACACACATGGCAAAATTGAGAGTTTCAACTTTGCTATTTTAAGCTTGGGGCAAATCTACAAAGCCATAAATTAAGGTGGGGTTTGAATGCAATTTAGAAGTCTTTTGAGGGCCTCGATACTTCAAATTGCTTCTCAGTTTTGTGCATTCAGCAGTGTCAGCTGAGCCAATTTTCACCCTTTGCGTGAATCTGTCGAAAATAGTCAAAATTAATCAAAGTTAAGTATAAAATTAAATAAATTCACCATGTTCATATTTTTAACATGATTTAATTATTTTATAATATTTAATTATTTTTCGACAAGAATTTAACCGGATTTTCACGAATTTAAGAAAAACTAGGTATGAAAAAGTATATAAATTTTTGTGTTTCCAAGCAACAACTTGAAAACAATAAAATAAAATATAATAATGATAAACTGGGATCCCCAACATGAATCTTCAGCAGAATAGTAAGTGCTCACAAGGTATAAAAGGATAAGTGATTATCGAGACAATAAATTTCAATGTATATCTTACCAAGCGTCACTCCTCTATTTAATCTGAGACTTAAACATGCACATTAACCCCACCTTCCGATGATAACATAATGGCACTATTAAGAACAAGTGGACTAATTTCATCTAATCCTCACTCCACTTCCGTCGTAATGCTTGTTGGCTCGAACTGTCACTCTATCACTACACTTTCCAGTGTCAATGACTACAATAACACTTCTGTGTTAAGAAACATTCAAACCCTAAGATTAAACAATAAAAGTAAGATTGAATAAGATAACATTTAACCAATAATTCATGTGTACTTCCATACAAACAGAAAACAGAGAGTAATCACTAGCATTTAGAAAGAATTAAAAAAGAATCGAGTGGAGAATACTATTCCTAGACAACTCGACTGAATCTCTTTATTCCCTCTTGTCTTGCACTTAGGTCTCATCGTCAGAAGCTAATCTGCATCAATTTTCACGTTGGCTCACCCATGAGAGGCTTAAGTTGCCATAGCCGCAAGCTTCAAGGTAGGATGAAGAAGATGATGGTCAAGAAAAAGCTCTCCCCTCTTTTGTTTTCTTCTCACGTTAACCTTTTATGTCCTCCTCCAACAGTACATGTGTCCTTTCCTCAAAATTATTCTATCCTTGTAGTACAAGTTAGTTATACCAGACTGGATAGCTCAAGAATTTTTAGTTCTTATTTGGACAGCTGTCAGGTGCAGCGACAATTCTAGACGCAATTTAGAATTAACTCATGCAATGACATTAATGCAAAAAGATAGCAAAATTAAGGATAAAATAGGCTAGGATTCACTGAGTTGTAAAATGCAATTTACTTAATTGAAAATGTTAAAATATATGCTGAGGATAACTAGATAGGAACAATTTAACCAATAAATAAGGAGGAAAACCTATGTTCTTTCTAGTGCTATCACACCCCCAAACTTGAGTTTTTATTTGTCTTCAAGTAAAACAGAAACTAGTAAGGCTACAAAAATTTTACTAAGCAAATGATCATTCTAGCAACTTGAACCCTCTAAATTCTCAATGAATGAATCACATTCATTTGAAAGAATATTGCATCGACAATACATAAGCATGAATGAATAAGGTTGCAACTTCATCAATTCTAGCATCATTCTTCAAACCTTAAGTTATATCTACCAATACAATATTTATTGTACAATACTAAGTACAATACTAAGTATTTATATATCATATATATTTTTGGAAAAAGGAATATCATTGCATTATTGTACCCTTGTTCCTAAGAAGTAACGATGGAGTGCAACAAACTCCCAGGGAGTACATAATTGCACCAACACACACTCATGCAGCAACAACCTTTGGCCAGATTGATTTTTCTAACGCTTGTATTGGAATGTTTCCTATTTAATATTGCATACTACACCCACTTTGAAGTGTCTCTAATTTATAACATTATATATATAAGCAGCTATAAAAAGTAGATTCATTCAAGATTTAAGGAATGATAGTAGTCATCCATTACTAATACAACCTAATCCATTCATCAAAGATTTGAAGCTACAACCTTTTGTCAAATTTATCCAACTCATTCATTGATAATTCACATGATTCAAGAATTAAGCATCGAATGTAATAAAAAATTTTGAACAATTTTCATTAACTATAATTAAACCTTGCATGCTTCATTACATAAAAATTTGAAATGTGGGTGCATCTCTAAGCCCTATGTGCATTCCCCCAAACTTAGAGTTTGCATTGTCCTCAATGCACTAACATGAAAATGTAATGACAATAAAAATGCAATGAAAATGTGTACTTATCAAAATAAAACTTACAGCTACATGCAATGCATAAATACAATAGCTAAAGCTTAAAATAAACTAACTCAATTATCCTCAGCCATTGATGTGGTTGCATAATGTTTCTTTCTCCTCCTTCTTTCTTTTTTATCCTTAGAGTGCTTTCTCTTCTTTTTTTAGGCTTCGCACGATCCTCAGATTGCTCCTCAGTTTTGACTCTGCCTTGGCATCACCGGCTGTTTCCTGTATAGAAGAGGCCACCTAGAGTGGTCCAGTGTAGACCACTATTGCAAATAAATTGCTCTCTCTATTTCGCTTTAAATTATCAATATTTGCACCCACAGACTTGGGTGCAGTGACATTGTTCACAATAGAATCTTTATCTTCTTTTTCTTTTTAATCTTCAACAACTTCTTCTTTTTTAGCAACAACTTCCTCTTCTACAGCTGCAACTTCCTTCTTAATAATAATGTCCTCTTGATCAGCAAAAATACTATCTTCGAACAAACTATCGATCTTTCGCAGGAATTCTTCATTGCCCTTGGATTCATATTCTTTGTCATTATCAGAGATCTACACAATGGGAGGGGACGCCACTGATATGTCTCGGTCTTTTAAGTTTTCATTCGCAGATGAGAGTTCACAATTTCGAATGATTGGTGGAAACACTGGGAATTCCGGTAGTGGGGATGGGCTCAATTAGCTTAATGTGGCCATAATATAATTGTTCCAGGCTTTGGTATAAGTATAAAACAAATTCTGGGATTTCTCCATATTCTCTATTGTAACGACAAGCCTGATCTGCCTATTGTTGATGGCATTGACCATTTTTTTTGACATCTTTCATTTTGTGCCATAATGATGTCTCTGCATTCAGGTTTGTTCCTTTGTTGTTGGTTTTGGTTTTGCCCTTCCTTGTTTTGCTTGTTTCTACCTCCATAAGTATCGGCATATCTTTGCCACAAGTCATTCTTTCTATAAAGGCTTCATTAATTAGACCCTTATTTTTCAAGACTTCCTCACCATCATGGGGCACAATTCCTCTTTCCTAGCATAATAACATCACCAATGATGGGAAAACCAAGATTCCAGTTTGCCTTGCAGTACAGTCAGCAATTTCCTGGTGGAGCATTGTACAGACATCAATCTTTCTACCCTTGACGATAGAATGTATCAGGTACATTCTATCGAAGGTGACTGTAGTACTGTGCGTAAAGGGCTTTAGCCTACAGTTGACAAAATGAAATCAGATTTTGTTTTGTAGCGTCAGGAAGCGACGGTGCATCGTATAATTCTTTTGATGGGAACCCGTCCACAATACTTCTTCGATACACAAGTCTTTCACCAACAGGTCTCATTTTTCATTTGTGGTATCTTTAATGAACTCGGAGTGTTCGTCTACGTCCACCTTGGTGTTGTATAGCTCGTTGATTTTTTTAGCGTTCCATGGTATTAAGCCTTCTTGAACAAAAATGAACTCTAACTCATGATCATAAAGGTTAGCATAAAATTCACGTACCAATGAAGGAGAATAGCTTTCAGGATTGGTGCAAAAAGTTTCCCACTTGAACTTTGAGATGGTTTTGTAGACTTGCTTACCCAAGTCTTGTTGTTGCGAAACAGAAATGCCCTGTTTGTGGTGGAAGTTTCGCTTCAACATGTTGTCTTAAAATCGTTCCTTTGCCACTTTATTCAAAAAGATTATTGGCTCCTTTTTCTGCACTAGCTTAGGGGATTTTGATTCATGAACTGCGGTAGCAAAGGGCGCATGTTCTTCAGCAGATTTAGTGGCTTTCTTGATCGAGTCTCTTTTTTTTTGTCTTTTGTTGAGGGAAAACGACTTAAAGTTTAAAAGATATGATCTTGAGAAGAGAAAAGATATAAAAATGGTTACTTTAATACGTTACAATCGGTATAGTGGAGGAGGATTTATAATAAGTGAAAGAGGAAAATGGAGAGGCGTGTTGTTTTTGTGGAGAGATATAAAGCTGGCGGGGATATTTGTGTCCAATAAAAATTGTGCCCCTTGAGTGATTTTTGATCCAATGGTGGAATCTGAATTCCCTTGAATTCTGATGAGTTATAAATGGTAGTATAGAATTAAAGAATGCGTTGACAGCAATATTTCAATGCACCAACAATAGTACCTAATTATTCTGGAAAAAGAGAGGAAAATAAACTTTAACAAAACATAAATAAAATAAACTAAAATCATGGAGTAATAATTAAAAATTAAAACTTTTCGACCAAGTTAATGGTCTTTGTTTGCTTTTGATCACTGTTGCCAAAATAGTGTCTCAGCCTTTGTCCATTTACTTTGAACTGGTGTGCATCACGTAAATATCGAATTGAGACTACACCATGAGGAAATACGTCGACAACTTCTAAAGGTCCAGGCCAATGTGAATGCAATTTACATAGGTGCAATTTAAGTCGAGAACTGAATAATAAAACCTATTGACCCGTGATAAATTGTCGCTGTAAAATAATCTTGTCATGCCATCGTTTGGACTTTTGCTTATAAATCACAGCTTTTTCATAGACATTTCTCCTAATCTCTTCTAGTTCATTGATATCCAACAACCTTTTCTTTCTAGCCACTTCATAGTTCAAGTTCACTTGCTTAATTGCCCACATTGCTTTGTGTTCCAATTCAACTGACAAGTGACATGCTTTCCCAAAAATCAATTGATACAGTGACATCCCTAATGGAGTTTTGCATGTTATTCGCAATGCCCATAAAGCATCATCCAATTAGAAAGACTAATATTTCCTTGAAGGGTTTACATCCTTTTCAAGAATGTTCTTAATTTGTCGATTCAATACTTTGGCTTGTCAATTTGTTTGTGAATAATAAGTAGTAGCCATTCTATGATTAACTCCTTATCTCTTCAGTGTGATTGTCACTTGGTTGCAATGAAAGTGTGTGCCTTGATCACTAATCAATGCCTTCGGTGTGCCAAAGCGGGTGAGTATATGCTTGTGAAAACATTTTAGCATTGTCTTTCATTCATCCTTTGAGACTGCAACAGCTTCAACCCACTTTAAGATGTAGTCAACAACTACTAATATATAAAGATTTCCAAATGAACTCGGAAACGGTCCCATAAAATCCATACCCCAAATATTGAATAATTTAAACTCCATAATTGGCCGCTGCAACATTTCATTGCATCGGGATATGGAACTGGTGTGCTGACACTTATCGCATTGATTCACAAAATTGTGGGCGTCTTTGAATAATGACGGCCAGTAGAATCCTGATTGGAGAACTTTAGCAGCAGTTCTCATACCACCGAAATGACCTCCATAAGGAGTATTATGACAATGCTTTAGGATTGAAAGCATCTCCTCTTCCGGAACACAACGTTGAATGATGTTGTCATTGCATACCTTGAATAAATATGGCTCATTCCAATGATACTTCACTACCTCATGAAGAAATTTTTTTTATGGCCTGTGACACCCAATGGGAGTTTTTCACACACTAGATATTTAACAAAATTTACATACCAAGGAGTTGCATCTACAATAAATAACTTCTCATCCGGGAATGTGTCGATAATTTAAAGTATGTTTCCCTCTTCGCTGCAAACTTTCAATCAAGACAGATGGTGTAAAACTTGATTCTCTGAATCCTTACAGTCTTTTATCTTGATGTTAAATTATTACAATAGTATATCCAACGTATCAGTCTTGGTTTGGCATCATTTGTCGTAAAGAGATATCTCAATGCCGAGTGATCAGTGAATATAGTAACCTTTGCATTGATAACATAGAAACGAAACTTGTCAAAAGTAAAGACTACAACCAGCAATTCTTTTTTTGTGGTGGTATAATTTAATTGATCCTCTGTAAGAGTTTTACTTGCATAATAGATGGCATGAAATATTTTTCCCTTTTGTTGTCCTAGAACCGAACCCACAGCAAAGTTGCTTGCATCGCACATGTAATAGCCCGATTTTGGGCTTAGTCAGAACAGTGGTTTCAAGACCACCAATATGAAGTCAGAGAAAGTATTTTATTATCAGTTTAGAGTTATAGTATGTTTATATTAGTGCATGAAAAATTTGGTGAAGCGAAAAAGGACTAAATTGCATAAAGTGAAAAGGTTTTAATTTGATAGTTAAGGGTGTTAAATTTTCATGTATCTTAAATTAACGGTCTTTAAAGGGCAAATAGACCCTTAGAGAGAGGCTTGGCTGGCCATGAGACAAAGAAATTAAATGGTCAAAGTGTTAGGTATTTGATGACCTAATATGTGATAAAATAATACTAAAAAGCTTAGCCTTCGTCTTTTTCCTCCATCCTTTCTTCTTGACTGAAGATATCAGCCATTAGAGGGGCTTTTGAAGCTTGAAATTTCATCCACTTAGTCTCTCTACAAGTAAGTGATTTTGAGGGCTTTTCTTGAATAATTTTGTACTTTTGAAATCCTTGTATCTTGAGCTTTCTAAGAAGGGGACTATTTTGCAAAATGGTTGAAAGTCTAGGGTTTTTCCATGATAGTATACATGTTGTTTTCTAAAATTTTATGGAATAAAATGAATCATGGTTGTGTAATAAATAACTTTTGTGAAGGGATTTCTCATGAAAACCCTAAAAATGACCATTTTGCATAAGTTGTAAAATAGCTGATAAATGTGTGAAATAATGAGAATTTTGGGCTGCTCCTAGTATGAAAAGTATTCGGGTAGGCTTGCTTAATGAGAAAATGTGATAAAAATTGATTTTCAGACCTATGGGTAAAATGGTCATTTTGTAAAATTCTAGGGTCAAAATGGTCAATTTACCCAATTATGAGTTTCAGTGTCTAGATTAATATGTTGATAAAATGAAGAAATTTCTATCATTTTAGATTAAGAATTATAAAATCCGGGCCTAAACCGGGAAAAAGCGAAGCTAGTGGACTAAGTCGAACTAGTCGTCTACATTTTGTAATCCGAGGTAAGTTATATGTAAATAATGCAACTACATCGTTATTATATGTGCTTGAATTGAGATAGCATGAATTGCTTGTTTGTGGAAATAATCATGTATGATAATAGAGATAATAAAACTTCTAGATGAACCTTAGGAACAAATCGGATATTCATGCCATGACATTTGGGTCATTTGTGCACCAGTGTAAGACATGTCTGAGACATGCTCCGGCCACATTATAAGAGCCAGTGTAAGACCATGTTTGGGACATGGCACCGGTATTGAGACGAGAGCTAGTGTAAGACATGTCTGGGACATGCATCGGCCTCGAGATGTAAGCTAGTGTAAGACATGTCTGGGACATACATCGGCTACGAGATGTGTCAGTGTAAGACCATGTTTGGGACATGGCATCGGCACGTATAGAGGTGTCAGTGTAAGACCGTGTCTGGGACATGGCATCGGCACGGATATATGAAAGCTAGTGTAAGACCATGTTTGGGACATGGTGTCGGCCTCGATTTCGATAGTCAGTGTAAGACCATGTCTGGGAGCTGGCATCGGTATTATACCCTATGTTGAGGTTTAGTGACTATCCGATAATATTCCAAATGGTTCAACGGTGAGAGTTATAGTTTAAGTTAAACAAGAAAAGTATAACCATGTTGTGAGTGATATAGGTACCTAAATGAAATGCAGGAGATATGAGCCTAGTATATGCTATGTGAATTGTGTTGGATAATGACGAGTAAGTTGTGCTTATGCCTATTTTAGTGTTTTGAGCATGATGATTAATGGTAAAGTTGTCGTTATATTTGTTTTCATGCAACTTACTAAGCTTTATGCTTAGCTTAGTTCTTTCCATTTTCTTACAGTGCCGCCTAATTAGCTCGTGGATCAACGGACGTCGGAGGCATCGATCACACTATCAATCGAAGCACTTGGTATAATTAGATCTATTTATTTTAATTATGGCATGTATAGGACCCTGACTTTAGAATTTTGTGTCAATGTTAATTGGCCAAATGTGTTGGCTTACTTAGCAATTTGATTCATTTTGAATAAGACCACAGAAATGGCTAAAGTTGAAAGTTGTTATACGAATACAAGAAGTTATTTCATGAATAGGTAATTTGTTGGTAATTTTAGTAAATATGAAATGTTTAAATGCCTTAGATGTGGTTGTTGGAATGAGGAATCATATTATGATGATCTTTAGCATGATGGATGTTGGTATTTTATGTTTCAAGGTGGCAAAAAGCTTGGTAAATAGCCCTATGTTGTCCACACAGGTAGACACACGGGCGTGTGTCTAGGCCGTGTGAGACACACAGTCAGCTCCATGGGTGTGTGGTTCAGCCATGTGTCCCCTGCACGTAAAACTTGTAAGTCAGAATGCATGGTTGTAAACACACGGGCAGAGACACGGCCATGTGTCTAAGCCGTGTGAAGGACACAACCTAGCACACGAGAATGTGCCTTGTCCGTGTGACCCCTAAGGATTGTTGACATCAGAAATAGAATGTCAAGATTTTTAGACACAGGCGTGTCATGGCCGTATGAGGGACACGGGCCATAGACACGGGTGTGTATCAGGTCGTGTGAAAACCCCTGTATGTTTGAATTTAGAATTTATTTCACACGGGCATAGGACACGGGCGTGTCCCTAGATACTCAGGCAGTGTGTGTCACACAGGCCATTAATGCAGCCGTGTTATAATGAACACACGAGTGTTTTAACCTTCCACGCGGGTGTGTGCCCTGTTTCAAGGGTCATTTTATTAAGTCAATTTAAGGACCCAAGTTGGTTTTGAATGGTTTCTAATGGGAGTTTAAGGCATCGTAGGCCCACATTAAGGAGTTTAAACAAGGTTAGAAAAAGTTTTAAATTTGATTCAAGTCTTGGTGACTCGGAAATGATTGTATGCATGTAGTTAAGTATAGTAATGCCTCGTGCCTAGTCCTGACCTTGGACTCGGGTAAGGGGTGTTACAGCACATAACTTCAAAAGGTTGAGACCAATCTGGTGCAACGACAATGGGTACATTCATTAGCTACTTTTTTAACTGAATAAAGGCATCCAGACATGCATCCTCGAAGAGAAATTTTTTATTTTGTTCCAGCAATGAGCATAAGGGCTTTACAATTTTCAAAAAATCTCTAGTAAACCTTTGGTAAAACCCAGCATGTCCAAGAAAACTGTGAATACCTTTCACATTTATTGGTAGAGGTAATTTCTCAATGATTTCCACCTTAGCTTTGTCTACTTGAATGCCTTGACTAGAGATGTGATGTCTTAACACAATGCCTTCAGTTGCAATGAAATGACATTTTTCCCAATTCAGGACAAGATATGTGTCCTCACATCACTTCAATACCTTATCCAAATTGTCAGCGTAATGATCAAAATCATTCCCATAAACTGAGAAATCATCCATAAAAACCTCTAAAGATTCTTCAATTATATATGAGAATATTACTATCATGCACATTTGAAATGGGGTTGGTACGTTGCAAAGACTAAAAGGCATACGACGAAAAGAAAAAGTACCAAAGGGGTAAGTGAAGGTTGTTTTCTCTTGATCCTCCGGTGCAATAGCAATTTGATTGTACCCAAAATAGCTGTCTAAAAAGCAATAATATGCCTTTCCAGCAAGCCGATCTAGCATTTGGTCAATGAAAAGAAGTGGAAAGTGATCCTTCTTTGTGGCCACATTTAATTTGCAATAATCCATACAAACCCGCCATCCCATGGATGAAAATGAATATTTGATGATAGTTGAGCAACTTTTGTAAAGGAATTTTTGATGAATTTTTCATCTAAGTATTTAATTGAAAAATAGAAAAAATGTTCATGGTAAAAATGTGAAATAAATGGAATATAGGACTTTCTAGGGACTAAATTAATATTCAGCTAACATGGGTTTGGACAAAATTGCATGAATTTACATTTTTATAAGTTAGGGACTAAATTGAAATAAATTTAAAGTTTTAGGGGCAAAAGCATAATTTTTTCAAATTATAATTTTTGGATTAAATTGAATTGAGTGAAAATTGAATGAGCTAAATTTGATAATATAGATCAAGAAAATCAACGTACGAATTTAGATCAGGGAAAAGAAAAAGTATTAGATTAATCGATCGTATTTCTCCGTTCGTGTTTGAAGTAAGTTTGTTAATTTAAATAACATTGAATTATGTTCAATTAAAATGCTTCTATGTTATATATTTTGATATTATGACTCTACGTAAATATCCAATGAAATTTCGACTTTGGGGTCCTATTTGAAGCTTAGGAATATATAGGATACAAATGACATGTCATTAGGGGTTACCGTGTTTCGGGTGCTGGTCTTGTACGTCTTACCGGTGGCTGAGTTTCTGGCATGTTTTGCAGTTACTTGACTGCTTGTGTGAGCAGCACCATGTAGCTACGTCCTAACTGATAACTTGTGTGAGTAGATCCATTTATGGCTCAAGAGAGAGCATTGATATAAGATAGTAGTGATTTCGACCACATGTTTGCATATAGTGTAACACCCCGTACCCGAGTCCGTCGCCGGAGTCGGACACGAGGGGTTTACAGACTTAAGTCACTTCTTTGCACAATCCATTTTAAAATTTTCCAGGCAAGCTGGCTAACTGCGTCACTGTCACCTTAAAATCATATCTTGAGTTCAGAAACTCGGAATCCAGTTCCGTAAATTTTCCCTGAAACTAGACTCATATTCCCATCTACAAATTTTTTTCTAGAATTTTTGGTTGGGCCAATTAGTACAGTTTATTAGTCAAAGTCTCCCATGTTACAGGGATCGACTACACTGACCTTTGAGCATTACGACTTGGATATCTCCCTGTACAGGGCTTCAATACTGATGCCGTTTGTTTCTATAGAAACTAGACTCAGAGAGGAATCTATATGGCTTGACTCCTAATTGTCTCTGGTTAATTTATAATGAATTTCAAAAGTCGGAACAGGAAATCCAGAAACCGTTCTGGCCCTGTCTCACGAGAACCTGAATATCTCTTAACATATTGTCCGTATGATTGTTTCGTTACTTTCCTATGAAAATAGATTCATCAAGGTTCGTTTACATAATTTATTCACTATTTAATTCCATTCCTACTATTTTTAGTGATTTTCCAAATCTACATCACTGCTGCTGTCAGCATCTGCCTTTAAGGTAGACTTTACCTATTTCATAGTTTCCATGATTCAACTAGCCCTTTTTGCATAAATAGCACAATTTATGATAGTGATTAACCATTCCCATGGCCAATCCTTGTCAAGCATATCCACACCAAATGATTATAACATTATACTCAAACATATATAAGCCATTTTCGCATGGCTATCCAAAATTATACAAGTCCAAAGGGTCCATGACCCACAACAAACGGGTAGTCCTATACATGCCATATCCAGAGTTCAACTAAAAGAGTACCAAAAGGGCTTTGATAGTGTGGATGACTTCGACTTCGATGATCCCGAATCCGATAGCTGGAGAACCAAATCTATAAAACAGAGAGCCAAAGCAACGGGGTAAGCATTTAAAGCTTAGTAAGTTTCAAGTAATGAAATCAGCTTTGACTAAAGTATTACATTCACATAGCTAAATGGATCACTTTATTAATACACATTCTCATACACATCCTTACTTCACACTTCATCAACATATCCACACAAGGTATTAACCTATCTAAAAGTCGAAAGTTCGTTAGTCGATTGAACGAATACTATTAAAAACGAATCGACTTTTCCGATGCATACAAACACATACCTTATCATTTGGGTTTTTCGAGCGTTTTAATTGAATTTATTACAGCACAACACGCTCACCTTCGAACCCAAGTTTCTTCGGAATTTAGCCGGATATAACCACAAGCACAAATGCCTTCGGGTCTTAGCCCGGATATATCAACTCGCACAAATGCCTTCGGGTCTTAGCCCGGATAAAATCACTAGCACAATTGCCTTCGGGTCTTAACCCGGGTATAGCAATTCGCACAAATGCCTTCGGGTCTTAGCCCGGATAAAATCACTAGCACAATTGCCTTCGGGTCTTAACCCGGGTATAGCAACTCGCACAAATGCCTTCGGGTCTTAGCCCAGATATCATTCAAATGCTAATGCACACATATATCAACAACCATGACACATCCATATTTCATTTTCGTTACTAAGGCTCAACACAAAGCATTTATTTAACCTTTCCAATTTCGGCTCAATAGCCACACACAAAGAGCATGATTTCAATTGGCTTTATAACATAGTCTCTATGCACATTCGGCTATCCGTCATAGTATGACTAACCATTTCAATATAATTCAAGTAGGGTCATTACTCGAAGACTTACCTCGAATGTTGTCGAACAACTTTAATGGCTATTCAATTACTTTTTCCTTCCCTTTGTCGGATTTAGTTCCCCTTTGCTCTTGAGCTTAAAGAATACAAATAGGAGTATTCAATATTTAAACCAATAATATGAATTTATTTATCACATTCGGCAATCACATATCATTAAATTTTCAACCCAAAATGTCATTATATGACCACATATACACATATCCATATACTTAAGCTCAATAATATCATGTACTCACTTTAAGTATATTGTCGAATATACTTAATCATACATACACCTAACCAAAATAATTTCTAAAATCTTTATATCATTTATACACTAAGCCGAATACTCTTACCAAGTTCAGCAATATTCTTCAACAAATTCTTCATTGATCAAACACATATTCGGCTAAAGGAATGGCAATTTTAGCAACTTTTGATTTAATACTTAATCAATTATAATACATCTAAATATTCTTTTCATATTATTAACTCAAATCACATACATTATTTAATATAACATTTTTACATTCGGCATTAGTGTCAACCATAGTAGCCGATTCTCCCTACTTTGTACCCATGCATCTATTTGATCCTTAGTTAGTTCAAACACTTCACACACTAAAACTCATCCAATTTTAACAAGAAATAAAATCCTTAATCCTCAAACTACCATGGCCGAATGCTATAACCCAAGCCACATATATTGTTCCTCAAGGCCCTTCAAGGACCACATTCGGCACCTCCTCAAAAACAACCCAAATTTCAACCTTCAAGAAAGAATAAGAAAAATATATGTGCTAAGAGCTTCAAACTACTTGGCCAACTATCAAACCTCCTAACAATCAAAACTTAAGCCATGGAATGATTAGAACTTGAACTAACCACCTTCTTTATACAAAATTTTCCAAGAATTTCAAGGTACTTACCTTTTCTTAATTCTCATCCAAACCAAACATAAAGCTAGAGAGCTCTTTCTTCTTCCTTTGATTTTTCGGTCAAGAAAAACAAAGAGGATGAAGCCTTTTTTTTCTTCTAGTTTCGGCAAAATGGGGAGCAAGGATGAAACAACTTTGGTTTCTCCTCCCACTCCCCTCATATTTTATTGTTCTTAACACAACATGTTGTCATAAACTCTTCATAATATGTTTTACCCATCACAATTTGTCTATCCACCTTGTCATGGCCGGCCACTACTATTTAGGGGGGAAATTTGACATGCAAGTCCCCCTTTTTATTTCATGCACTAATAGGTCCTTATGCTTCGACCTATCACATTTCAAAAATGTCGCACATAAGTCCTATTGACTAAATTCACATGCAATCGACTAAATCGAAGCTTGAAATTTTCACACATTCATAATTACATATTCTAGACAATAAATATCACATTCAAACATTTCGGTGACTCGGTTTAGCGGTCCCGAAACCACTTCCCGACTAGGGTCAATTTTGGGCTGTCACATATAGTGTGCGAGATTCCTTTGTATCCAATATTATTCTAGTGGTTCAACGGGTATGAAAAAAGGGAATATTCGACAAATGCTTTAATAAGTGATGCTTTAAAAGTATGAAAAGGTATGAGTTGATGATGTATGAAATATGCTTAGCCATATGCTTGAAAATATGAATGCTAATAAGTAGTATGTATAAAAGCTACGATGTTTTGAGATTATTTACTAAGCTATGTGATTATCTAACTTGAAAGGTTGTTGTTGCTTAGGCTAATGCCAAGTTATGTTGGATTGTCTCAAATTGTTTTTATGCTTATAAATTGAAATGGTAAGCTTTGTTTATGAATTACGAACTTACTAAGCATTGTTGCTTACTTTGTATTATTTTCCTTTATATTTCTAGATAATTAGAAGCTCGTTCGGATTGGAAGTTGTCAGAGATTCATCACACTATCATCGATTATATCAATATATTTTGATGATTTTGAGTCATGGTTATAATGGCATGTATAAGTGTTTTGTTTAATGAATTTAGCTATTATGTGTGGCTTGTATATATATGTTATCTTGGTTAATGAATTACTTGGTATGGTATTAAGATTATATGGTATTTTGTGTGGCAGTTAATTTGATATTGTGTTGATTAAAATTATGGTAAGGAAATGTTGATGGAAATGGTATGGTAACAATGAATGGTTGGTGTGGAATGAAGGTGGCATGTTGTTGAAGAGGCTAGTTTTGGTAGTTTGGAAGTGATCATCTTTTGGTCAAATTGGTATGGTATATGTTAGTTGGGAAATGATCATTTTTGTATTCGTTTTTTATGAGCTTTTTTTATAAGAGCATTATGGAAAATGTGATAGTGAATTTGTTCATTTGGTAGTTTAAGTGATGAATGAATTGGATAGTTGTTTAAGTAAGTTTGATTGTGAAGTTGTGGTGCCATTTTGGCATATTG
This sequence comes from Gossypium hirsutum, assembly GCF_007990345.1. Taxonomy (NCBI): domain Eukaryota; kingdom Viridiplantae; phylum Streptophyta; class Magnoliopsida; order Malvales; family Malvaceae; genus Gossypium; species Gossypium hirsutum. The sequence continues at coordinate 80,059,020 of NC_053428.1, forward strand.
GTTGAATAGATAGTTATTAGGTTGTTATATCTTTAATTTACATGTGTTAAGTGAGTCTTGAATGCTTGTTTATATGTTTATTTGGTTTGTACAAGTGGTACGAAATTGGGTGACAAAAATGGCGTGATAATGGCCTACTTTTCGTCCACATGTGCAAAGATACCGGCGTGAGTCTTAGCTGTGTGTGACACATGGCCAGGCGACACGGCTGTGTGTCCCCTGTAGCTTTAAAAGGGTTGCAAGTCAGGTTGTTACATAGCCTAGCACATGGTCTGGCACACAAGCGTGTGGCTTGGCCGTGTGGCACAAGTCAATGAGTTACATGAGTGCGAACACAGGCTGGGACACGACCGTGTGTCCCTATTTCGAATGCCCACACAACCTAAGGCACGAGCGTGTCTCTTGGCTGTGTGAGTCACACGGCCTGGCCACACGACCTTATGACCCCTGTAGTTTGAAATGTAACATCCCGAATTAGGGCCTAGTCAGGATAGTGGTTTTGGGACCACGAATCAGACGTAAGAAAATTTATTTTTATTATATTTTTATGGTCTACAATTTCACAGGATGATTTCATAAAAATTTCGTTTGAAAATTTTGACGTTTAGGCACTCAATTTGGTCAAAAGGACTGAATTGTAAAAAGTGAAAAAGTTGAGTTCTACATGTTAGAGGTTTCAAATTGCTTTGAAATTTTAAATTTGAGGTCCTTAAATGGTAATTAGACCATTGGTTAATTGTTGGACAAAAATATACATGAAATGGTGAAATAGAATATTTTTAAGTTAGGGGCATTTTGGTAATCTAATAATTAAAAGAATTAAAAAGCCAAAATAGGCCAAATTTGTCCGTCTTCTTCAGGTACCAGCTGAATCTACCATGGAAGCCATGGCTAGGGTTTGGTTCAAGCTTCCAACCTCATTTGTAAGTGATCTCGAACCCTGTTTTTAATGTTCTTTACATTTTTTTAAGTCTCGGTAACTCGATTTACCTATTTCTACCATTATTTTGAGCTAGGGTTCATGTTTAAAAATTTACCCATGAGTGATATGCATGTATTTTGATGTCTAATGGTAGAAAATGAATGTTGGGTGTTAAATAAACCACTTTTGCTAAGTGATTTTCGGTGAAAATGCTGAAAAGGACTAGATTGTAAAAGTTATAAAATTTGTCATAAAAGTGTGATTTAACAGAAATTGTGGGCTTTTATAGTTATTAAAATGATTTGACTAGGCTTAAAGAACAAAGAAATTGAATGAAAATCATTTTACGTGCCTTGGGGCAAATGTGTAAATATGAAAAAGTTTAGGGACAAAATATAATTTTGCCATAATATGGTTTTTGGGTCTATATGAATAATTTAAGTCCTAAATAAGCTATATTTGAAATGTTAGATCAAGAAACCCAAGATTTGGGCTTAAATCGGGAAAGAAAGAGATTGTGGACTAAAATGAAATAATTAGCTGTGCTCGGATTTGAGGTAAGTTCGTATGATAATAATAATACAATGTTATGTTTGAATTATAATTATTTACTATTATTGTATATTGAATACATTGGAAAAGTTGATGGAATGGTGTGCATGATGTGGAAATATGACATGGAAGAATATTACATGAAATGCAAGAAAATGATGATATATGACAAGTGATATATGAAATAGGTGATATATGTTATGTAAATTTATAAAAGCTTATTTACTATTTGAGTTATGCCTTATTATGCTATGAATGGGCAATCGGTACTATTGTAAGCATGAATGATATATGGCCGTTACATACGACATCACGAGCAAGTACGACAAAGTATGCCATGTGCAAGTAAGGAAAATCTCGTTTGAACCTTAGGAATAGTTTAGGATACAAGTGACATGTCACTAGGAATTAAGAAGTCCAAAATCGTTGAGTGGTTCGGGTTTGTGATATATGTGGCATTCGAGCTCGTTGAGTGGTCCAAGTTCATTATGGTTGCGAGCATCCAAGCTCGTTGAGTGGTCCGAGTTTATAATGGATGCGATACATGTGATTAAGTTCCGGGCAATGGTCTTGTGTGTCCTACCGGTGGCTAGGTAATCCTTGAGTGGTTGGATACCTGACAGATTTTGTGAGCAGCCCGTGTAGTTACACCTTGATCGACAACTTATATGAGCAAGCCCGTGAGTAACTCCATTGTGAGCATTGCATGATATGAGGTAGCTTCGGCTACGTATGTTTATGTGGCACTTAGGTGCAAGTTTCCGCCTATCCAATAGTATTCCAAGTGTTCAATGGGTATTATAATGAATGATGTGAGGAAAGTCCTAAGATGGGCATGGCAATGAATGTAAAGTTATCTGATATGCTACGGATATGTACAGGTACGTACGTTATACTCATGAGTGATGCCTTGTTAAAGGATGATATGTGACGAGAAAGTTTATGTATACGTATATATATGAAAATATGATAAATGTGCAAAAAGGCTTGAATGATGAATAATCTTTATGGTTATGTTATTATGTCTTTGTGTAATTGAACATGGAATCCATGAAATGGTGAGTTCATGATTAGTTGAAAATGAACTTATGATAGTTATCATCATATTGTTACTAAAACAGTTTTGGAAAACAACAGTAGTCTAACTTTGAAAATCCACCAAAAATTGTGGAAATCGAATTAGAGACTGAGTAAGATACGAAATTAAAGCTTATTGACTCTAGTTTCACATAAAGGAAACAATGTAAGCGAAAGAATCTCATAGTATGAGATATTTGAATTTTTGTAAGACAGAGTTAGAGTGATTTTGGGATCCCCTATCTTAACTTTGGAAAATCGCTAAAAATTATACAAAAATTATTATGGGTTATAATTTATATGACTAAATTCTCAATGAGCCTGTTTTCAAGAGAAATAGACAAGAACATAATCTGAATCCCTACTAAGAGATAATCCATTTTTAGTAAAGAAAGTTCAAAGCTATCAAACAGCAGAATAGGGGAGACTTTAAAGAATAAACTGTACTTATTGGCTATACCAAAAAATTTGATAATTTTATGATAAGAAGATACGTGAGTCTAGTTTTAGGGAAAATTAGTGGATCATGATTTAGAGTTTCGTAGCTCAAGTTATAGTAATTAAGTGACTATGACTTGTGTAAATAACTTGACTTGAGCATAACTAAAATTGAAATTGTGATTGTATTACCTTGGGAAACATCATGATTAAATTGCTTATTATTTTCATATGGACTTACTAAGCTATAAAGCTTACTCTCTCCTTTCCATTTCTTTAGTGTTGACAGGTTAGCTCGGGGTTGGAGATCGTCTGAGGCAGTATCACACTATTAAGTCATCACCTTTGGAGTATTGACATATATGTATTAAACAACTTCAAGTGAGTAGCATGTATTGGGACTTAGTTTTTATTATAGATGTTGTTATGAATAGCCAAATGTATTAGCTTATATTGATTCATTGTATATAGCCATGAGATGTGGCTTATAATGATTGTGACTTGTAAGCCTAGTTATCCATGCTAAGTTCTAATGCTTGTGTTGCGATGATGTGTTTATGCTTGTGGGACATGCATGATTGGTGTTAAGACATATGCATATAATAAATGCTTCATGACCAATCGAAATGGTTATAGCCATGAAGTAATTTTATGATATGGAAATAAGACGATGATGATTCGACATGAATGCTTGATGTTTGAATAAGGTCACTTAATAAGTCGATGAACACGAAAGTTTGGTATAAACGGTCATCATATGACAGGGTCAATGAATATGGATTGTTGTGTCTAGATTTGGCATTATACGAGCATGTGTAACTCGTGAATGATAGCATGTTAATGTTAAGAATATACCTTAGTGAAGTATGCCAAATCATTAAAATGATGCCATGATGAATATCTTTGATGTGTGTAAAAATGTGAGGGATTAATGGTAACAAAAGGCTTGGAAAATAGCCTAAGTGCTAGCCACACGAGTAGAGACACGACCATGTGTCTCAGCCGTGTGGAGGACATGGCCTAGCACACGGGCGTGTGGCCTGACTGTGTGGTTCAATTTATTTTGCTGACGTCATAAACAGAGAGTTACACGGCCTGAGGACACAGGCGTGTCCCTGTGTCCACACGGGCGTGTGACCTTGTTTCATTAAAATTTTTCTAGGTTTTCCCAAAACTTTCCAAAGTTCTCGGTTTAGTCCCAAACTGCCTTTAATGCATGTTTAGAGCCTTGGTAGCTCATGTAAGGGACATTATGCATGTGATTGAATGTTTTTAATTTAAATGAAATTTAATGGCCCGATTTTAAGAAATTATGTACTTTTAAGTCCGGTAATGCCTCATACCCTGTCCCGGAGTCGGATACGGGTAAGGGGTGTTGCATGAAAAATTTTAACTATTTTTCGAAGAATTTTATATGTTTTCGATTTAGTCTTAATTTGTTTCTAATGTCTTTTTATGGCCTCGAGGGCTCGTAAAAGGGACCATATGTATGACTCTGGTTGATGTTGCTATGATTTATGTGATGAATTGTTAATGTTAACTAAATGTACATTGTATGATATTATGCTCCGGTAACACTCTGTAGCTCTAATCTGGCGAAGGATACGGGCTAGGGTGTTACAGGGAGTCGCTGAGGAGGAAGAGAAAGAAAATGCAGGAGGAGAGGAGGATGATGAGGCAACGGAGGATGACAACTTCGAGCCTTATCATGATGACTTCGAGGAGTCCTTTGTGCCCGAATGCCCCTCCACAGTAAGTTTCGTCATCCGAGACCCTAGCGACCAACCGAGGCAGTCTTGTAAGAGAAATGTTGTTAAGGGCAAGGGGAAATGAGTAGTTGGAACGGAGTGACAGTCTAATGATGAAGACTAGTTGTAACACCCCTAACCCATATCCGTCGCCGGAATAGGGTTACAGAGCATTACGGGAGTTTACATATCATTTACTATTAATTCATGTCATTTATTACTCATAACCAAAACCAATCATATCATCCCTTAAATGGACCCTCAAGGCCCAATTTATACATTATAAATAAATCGGGACTATATCGGAATCTCAGAGAATTTTTCACGAAATTCTAATTTTTTTTCTAAAATACAGGGGTCACATGCCTGTATGGGTAGACTGTGTGGCTCACACGGCCAAATGACACGCTTGTGTCCTAGGCCGTGTGGGCATTCAATGTAAGGCACACGACCATGTCCCAGCCCATGTTCATACCTATGTAACTCTTTAACTTGGGTCACATGGCCAGCCACACGCCCGTGTGTTAGGCCGTGTGGACAATTTAATTTTTGAAAATTAGGTGCAGGATTCACACGGCCAAGACACATGCCTATATGTTGGGCGGTGTGAAGACACACGCCCGTGTCTCTGTCTGTGTGACCAATTCTGAGTATTCTATTTCTCAATTTTTAAGATGAAGGGGACACATGACCAAACCACATGCCCATGCGCATGGCCATGTGTCACACACGGTTGAGACACACGCTCGTGTGTCTACCCGTGTGGATGAAAATAGGTCATTTTCATGGCCACTTTTCTCACCAATTGGTCTTCCACCTACAAGTACATTTAAGCACAGTCACCAACCAATCCAAGACATTTAAACCAAGCCAAAACCAAATTTTTATACATGATATATCATCACATGTATTTATGTATTCAAACTTACCTTTTGTAAAACATATGTGTTTACCATATTTCAATCTAACCATACAAAGCATACATATATTAAGCATTATCTAACCTTATTTATATATATACACTAAACATACCATTACTAGCCATTCCAATGGCTAGATTACAAACAACAATTTACATCCCAACATTGGCCAAGTTAGCCTATACATGCCATTATACCAAAATAAGTTTGCTATTTATACCAAAACGAGAAAAAGGATAGTGTATTGATGCTCCGACTGATTTTAAACCTTTACGAGCTTTCAAGCACTATAAAACAGAAGAAGGAAAATAGAGTAAGCATTTAATGCTTAGTAGGTTCGCATAACAAGAATTTTGTAACAACCCGTTTTTAGTCAAATTGGAACAATAGTTTTGGGACCAAAAATATGAGGTAAAAATATTTATTTTATTATTATTTTAATATTCCGGCATGATTGTATGATTGTGTGAAAATTTCGTTAAGAAATTTTATTGTTTGAGTGCTTAATTTGATAAAAAGGACTAAATCGCGTAAAATGTAAAACTTGTGTTCTATTAGCTAAAGGTGTCTAATAGCTATAGAACCTTAAAATTAAAGGTCCTTATGTGGTAATTAGACCATTTTTAATATGATTGGACTTTTATGGACATATTATTAAGTGATTTAAAGGTTAATTAGTAAGGTTAAATTAGTAATTCAATAATTAAGTTAAGTAAAATATGTTAAAACAATGTATCATCTTCTAAAATTGTTTCTTTCACCTATTTTAAAGAGGAAAGTAGCCATTGTTAAGGCTTTTAAGTTTGGCTACTTCTTGCTTGCTTGCATGCTATGTATTTTTAATCGGTTTTTAATGATTTTTATGTTTTTAAGATCGTTGCAGCTTAATCTAGCTAGCCCAGGGACTATTTTGCAAAACTATTAAAGGTTTAGGGTTTTTCCAATGATGAATATAGGTGTATTTTGATGTTTGAGGATATAAAATGTATGGTTGTTGTTAGATAAACAACATTTGTTAAGTGATTTTTAGTAAAATGTCCAAATAGGGATTAAATTGTGAAATGTGTAAAATTCATAGTTAATTTGTGAAATAAACAAAAAATTTGGGCTGTTAGGGACCTAATTGAAATTTGGATAGCATGGATTATGGTTGCATTGCATGATATTTTGATTTTATGAAATAGAGACTAAATTGTAAAAATGTAAAATGTTAGGGGCAAATGTGTAAAATTTCCTTAATGTATAATTTGGACTAAATTGAATAAAGAGATATTTAAATAGTTTAATTTTTATTACATTTAGATCAAGAAAGGTGAAATACGAACTTAGATCGGGGAAAGAACAAAATTTTGGATTGATTGACTCGTTTCACTATTTTTGCATCTGTAACACCCCACACCCGTGCCCTACGTCGGGACAGAATAGGAGGTGTTACTAAACTTAAACACATGCACTCAAACATTTCCGAGTCACCAAGACTTGATCAAATTTAAAACTCTTTCGAACTTTGTTTAAGCTCCTTAATGTGCACCTACGAGGCCTCAAACTTTCATTGGAAACCATTCGGAATCAACTCAGGTCCTTAAATCGACTTAATAAAAATGACTCTTGAAACAGGGCACACGCCCGTGTCGAAGGGCAACATGCCTGTGTGGTCATTATAACATGGCCATGCTGATGGCCCGTATGACACACACGACCTAAGTATCTAGGGACACGCCTGTGTCCCATGCCCGTGTGAATTAAATTATAAATTCGAACCTACAGGGGTTTTCACACGGCTTGATGCAAGCCCGTGTTTGTGGCCTGTGCCCTCACACAGCCATGACACACCCGTGTCCTAGCCCGTTTCTAAAAACCTTGACATTCTATTTCTGACGTCAGCATCTAATAAGGGGTACACGGCCAAGGCACACGCCCGTGGCCAAAGGCCGTGTCCTCCACACGGCTGAGACACACGGCCGTGTCTCTACCCGTGTGTTTATTACCATGCATTTTGACTTACAAATTTTATGTACAGGGGACACATGGCTGAACAACATGCCCATGGGGCTGACCATGTGTCACACACGGCCTAGACACACGCCTGTGTGTCTACCCTTGTGGACAATATAAGGCTACCTACCAGGCCCTTGCCACTCTAAAACACAATCTATCATCAACCAACATATCAAAGTCTAACGTAATATGATTTCTCAACCAAACAACCATAGTTAAGGCCTATATATACATTTCTTATATTCAACCATGCCAACAATTTCACATTCATGAAATGCTATCTTACATTCATATATAAACTTTCAATATTAGCCAGTTTCCATGGCCTTGTACAAAATGAATCAAATGCTAAAGTAAGCCAACATTTTGGCCAATTAATAATGACACAAAACTCAAAAGTCAGAGTTCTATACATGCCATAATCAAAATAAAAGATCTAACTATACCAAGTGCTTCGGATGATAGTGTGATCGATTCCTCCGACGTCCGATGATCCTCGAGCTAATTAGGCAGCATTATAAGAAAATAGAAAGGAGAGGAAGTAAGCATAAAGCTTAGTAAGTTGCATGTAAATAAATATAACATCAACTTTACCATTCATCATCATGCTCATAATATAAAAGTAGGCATAAGCACAACTTACTCATCATTATCCAATACAATTCACATAGCATATATTGAGCTCACATCTCATACATTTCAAATAGGTTCCTGTACCATTCACAACATGGTTATACTTTTCTCGTTTAACTTAATCTATAACTCTCGCCGTTGAACCATTTGGAATGCTATTGAATATTCATTAAGCCTCAAACATAGGGTATAATACCGATGCCATATCCCAGAGATGGTCTTACACTGGCTCATCCATCAAGTCGATGCCATGTCCCAGACATGGTCTTACACTGGCTATCGAAATCGAGGCTGACACCATGTCCCAGACATGGTCTTACACTAGCTCTCACATATCCGTGTCGATGCCATGTCTCAGACATGGTCTTACACTGACACCTCTATACGTGCCGATGCCATGTCCCAGACATGGTCTTACACTGACACATCTTGTAGCCGATGCATGTCCCATACATGTCTTACACTAGCTCTTTTCTCAATGTCGAAGCATGTCCTAGACATGGTCTTACAGTGGCTCTCATAATGTGGTCGATGCATGTCCCAGACATATCTTACACTAGCACACATATCACCTAAATGTCACGGCATGTATAACCGATTCATTTCTTAAGGTTCAAACGAGAGTTCTACTATCTCAATCTTCATCATACATAATCATTTCCTCAAACAAGCAATTTATGCTCTATCAATTCAAACACACATAATAACAATGTAGTTGTATTATTTACATACAACTTACCTCGAATTGTAAAATGTAGACGACTAGTTCGGCTTAGTCCACTTGTTTTGCTTTTCCCCGGTCTAGGCCAGGATTTTGTAATTCTTGATCTAAAATGATAGAAATTCATTCATTTCATTAGCATATAGATCTAGACGCTCGAAAATTCATAATTGGGCAAAATGACCATTTTGCCCCTAGACTTTCACAAAATGACCATTTTAACCCTGGGTCCGAAAATTGATTTTTATCACATTTTCTCACTAACCAAGCCTAGCTGAATAGTTTTGTACTAGAGGTAGCCCATAATTCTCATTATTTCACACATTTATCACCTATTTTACAACTTATGCAAAATGGTCCTTAGTTAGGGTTTCCATGAAAACTACTTCACAAAAGTTGTTTATTTCACAACCATAACTCATATTATTCCATAAAATTTTAGCAAAAATCATAATTTCATTCATGGAAAATTCCTATACTATCAACCATTTTGCAAAATGGTCCCCCCTTTAGCTAGCTCATGTCATAAGGGTCCCCAAAACACAAAAAAGTATCAAGAAAAGTCATCAAAATCACTTACTTGTAGAGATATTAAGTGGCTGAAATTTTTCAAGCTTCAAAACCCTCTTATGGCTGATATTTTTTTGGGAAGAAGATGAGAGGAAATATGATATAATTCTCTCCTTGTTTTATTTTATTTTGGTCAATCTAGTCACCAAACCCACCAAACTTTGACTTTTTGACCATCTTTGTCTCCTATGGTCGGCCATGCCTCTTTAAAGGGTCTAATTTCCCTTTAAAGACCCCCAATTTAGGTTCTCTAGCTATTTGGCACCTTTAGTTACCAAAATAGGACATTTGCACTTTATGCGATTTAGTCTTTTTTTGCAATAAAGTTCACAAACATTAAAATTAAACCACCAAAATTTTCATGCACCTTTATAAACATTCCATCACACATAAAATAATATTAAAAATAATTTCCCTGACGTCGATTAGTGGTTCCAAAACCACTGTTTCGATTAGGCCCAAAATCAGGCTGTTACAGCATGTGAAGAAAGTTTGTATGTATTAAACATTTTTATAATTGTGCTTTAAATGCTTTGATATTGTCTAAATTGTGAATATGACATTGCAGACTTGTTTGATGAAGATTCGACATTGGAAATCCGATTGAACCTTAGGAATAGTTTTGGATACAAATGACATATAATTAGGGGTTCTTATTGTTTTGGTGCTAGTCCGTACGTCCTACCGGTGGCTGAGTTATCTGGCATGTGTTGCAGATACTCGTCATCTTGTGTGAGTAGCACCGTGTAGCTTTCTCACGACCGTCAGCTTGTGTGAGAAGACTCGTTGATAGCTCGAGACTGAGCATTATTGAGATATGATATTGAGATAGCTTCGGCTATATATATGAGTGAGCATTAGTGAGCATTATTGTACGAGTTTCCCGAGTATCTAATAGTATTCCGAATGGTTCAACAGGTATATCAAAGGCAAGAATGAGTTTGAGACTAAATAGAGGTGGTACATGTATGTCCATAAATCGTACAAGCTTTGAATCGAAGAATTTGATGAATTGCATATTTAGTAATATGATTAAATATGTGAAAGGTTTGTTAGTTAATATGATTTATGTATTGATATATATATATATTCGGTTGTTTGAATTGTGTATTTATAGTTAATTGATTTTAATGCTATACAAACATTCAAAGCTTTATAGCTTACTATGTTTATTTCCTGTGTTTTATAGTGAAATCAAAGCTAGCTCAGATTCGGGGCTCGTCAGAGACTTCGTCACACTATCCTACTATCTCTTGGGTACTTTTGAACTTAACGGTACGTTTGGTTCACTGTAATGGAATAGGGCTGTAATTGAATAGAGCTGTAATCAGTAATTCAACTGTTTGGTTGAATGGAATGGAATAGAACTGTAATAGGATTCTTGTGTTTGGTTGAATGGAATGATGTTGTAATAACATAAGGAAAAAAACTAAAATGACCAGAATACCCTTAGCAGAATTTTTTTTAGCTAGATGATTATTGTTATTGTTATTAAATAAGATTATTATTGAAAATAATTTAATAATAAATATTTTAACTATATTTTAACATAATTATTATTAAATATAATTTAATAAAAAATTTAATTTAATAACATTCTTAATATAATTATTATTATATGAATTAAAAAATGAAAATATATAATACTATAAAAAAAATATATAATCTACATTGTTATTTTTAAACTGTAATACATATTTAATGTGCTAAAATATCATTAGTAAAACAAATAATTTAATTATTCTACAATAAAAAACAAAATATTAGAAGTAATAAATAACTTGAGAATTATATTTCACATCCAAGCATAATATTCATATATTAACAAAAAGTTACGAGCCAAAAGTTTTAAGAACCAAGTCGATAGTCAAATTGATTTTACCACTAATTTATCAATGAATTAATTAAATAAATTATTAAATATTTATAAAAATTAAAAACCGATTAATTAGTTTTTTAACCTAATTCAACAATTTATACAAATACATAAGGCAACCAATTTGATGCCTTTTCCAACTTGATACCCAACCTAAGGCAACCAATTTGATGTCTTTTCTAACTTGATACCCAACTAATTCCTGATTAAACCAACCAATTTGATCAAATTCAAACATCCACGATTGACCAATTTGATCAAATCCAAACAGATTCATGAATTTGTTTGATAATCAAACTCGAAAATAGTTGAAGGAAATAAAATCTCAAATCGTTCTGGTAATTAATTATTGTAGACATGATCCAATGAACATCAAACAGGTCCCTTCTTCATCAATTAACTTTGTCTGCTGGGAATGAGGCAAAGCATTTATCACTTACACTCAATTGATAGAAGAGCATTGGCTTATTAAACAAAAAGATTCAGAAGCAAATCATACTATAGTTGAATTTGAAGTTAAATACAGATTCTTTTAATAAAAGAGGAAGTGAATGAAGATTTTGCAAGGCTTAAGCTGCCCTTTTTTTCTTCTTCTTTTAAAGTTATACTTGGGATAGGGTTCCCATCTTCCATAGTTAACAGAAATATTATTCCTTGTACCGAAATGGATTGGTTTAGTATTGTTATTTATGGCATCAACAACTTCATCACACTAACTTAAGAGTGTTAAAACATTAGATATAAAATAAAAAATAATTATTATAAATTTAAACTTACTACGAATGAAAAACATTTTCTTTATTGTTGTCACAAACAAATCATATAAAAAACTAAATATTAGCAATTAAAATTAGTTTATTACTAACTCATATACTAAAACCTACCATTTTTAGTTAATTTGATTATGTTCATTTTTTTCTTTTTCAATGCACTAAGATTTAGGAATTATATTAAGAGATTACGATGAATATGCTCGTGTATGTACTTGGTATGATTCAAAACTCATAACGACCAACGCAGACAAACAGTGATAGGAACTCCATAGTAGATAAAACACATACAGACAGTGACATCGCATTTACTCCATACTAGAACAACCAAGGATTTTACACAAGTTCTGCACTTCCTTGGTATGAAGAGGGAGGAGCCTGGTACAAAAATAGACTGTTTCCTCCATAAAGAGGTGAAAGGAGACTGTAATAATAAAATAATTACGACAAAAGAATGTTTCTTCTCCTTCTTCTCCTGGTATATGAAAATGGGATCCTAACCAATAGTTTTTATTCTCATGTGAATGATATTATATTTTCACTATGAATTTAAATATCCCCCTTCTATTCTTAGGAAACCTTGAAAAAAGTATATGATAAAATCAGGTTGTTTATACCATCCATTCGGGCATCTGTTTCAAACTCAGGATATATGTAAAAGAAAACCTGCAAGAAAGTACAGGTTAGTTGACGATCACCAACAAGTTTTGCCTTTTCAACAATAAAAAGACTTGCAGGCATGTCAATCTGCTCTCCAGGAAGAAGACGCTGCTCCTCAAAGCAAAAGAACTGGATTTTATTGAAATAAATAGCAGCCTGAAGAGGAACACGAACAAGCAAGAAACCGAGTCAAAGTTTTAAGGCTTGTGATATGATAATGACAAACATTACCAGTAAGTTAATGTGTTCCAATGTAATCAATTTTTTCGCCCTAAAGGTTTTTTTGCTTCCACTTTCTAGCTTATCATCTCATAACAAGCTTATTGTATTTCACCTAATGTTTCTTTGGTCATCCAATTTTTAGAAAAGGATAATCAAACTATGTAAAATAAAAAATAAAAAAAATTAGAGGATAAAGAAAGCCAAGTATTGGCACAAACATATGAAAACAACTGTGTGGTTTGAAAGTGAGCTTTAACCTGCCTCACGGGCCCATCTTCAGGATTGGAATTCTATCTTAGCTATTGGATATTTTAGGCCTATCTTACATAAATATTATTTCCTTTTTTTCTTGCAAAAGGAAAATTAAAACAAGAGTTGATTGCAATAATTTTATCTCAAACTTGAAGATACCCTCATCAAGAAATATTCTGATTAAATTAATAGTTGCAATACAGACTCTTCCTGGCTAAGACCATTAGAAAAACAATATTGCAGATTCTCTTATTGTGACACCTAGAAGCCCCAATGGCAAACTATAAATATAAAATAATGATACCGGAAACCTTCAAACATGCTTTATAAGAGGTTAGGCATAGACTCATGCGGGTTCCACTGAAAAATTCTAGAAATAAATTTAGACACGGAGTGAGAAAGAGAAAAGGAAGTGTATGTCATGGAATCTATGACATGTACAAGAGGATAAATAAGAAGCAGAGCTCAGCAGGCAATTTTCTTAATCCAAACTAGAAATGTAGTAACAAGGATATGACAAAGAGTAAATTATTTGAACAATAATATTGAAAGGAAGACTACTAAATCATGTACATAATTCAAGCCTAAACAGCACAAGTCAAACCTAAGCTAGCAAGAAATGGTTAAAAAGCCTAACGGCTCACACAACCAAATAACGTTTGAGAGGTTGACAAAGATCTAAACAAACACCAATAACTTAACTTTAGAAATAACAAATTTCAAAGATCCAAATTTCATAATGGAGCATGAGTAAGTATCAGTACCTTCATTGGGGTGATGTTATAAGTAGAGACACCAGTTATGTTTTGAACTTCGGTTTTCAGCAGTATAAAAAGCAAGAGCACTTTCTCCAGGCTTGACTCTCACCTAGCAGAAAAAAAAGAAAATAATTGATAAAAGAAGCACTCTACAGTACCCCAAAACAACAGAGAAGTTAAGAACCTCTCTTTGAGTTGGAACAAATTTCCAGGGCATTCCATCCGCCACATCAGCATTGAATTGCACTACTATCTCCCTAAAAGGATAAGAGAAAATTTCTCAAACAAAGGCATAGAAGTACAAGAAAGATCATATCGTGATGCAAGTCTAACAGCTTCATAATAGTATCTTTAGAAATGCATGAATTGAATCGAACAAACTGGCTGATGTGAAATGATGAATGATACTAAAATTTACCAGCTCATTCCTATTTGTTACCCTTTTCTAAAAAAGTCGCATCTATATATAAATAAAGAGTATAATCGGAAGGGAGTGATACCCTGCAATCTGTCTTATGACACCTTTTATGGTTTTACCTCATAAAACATCCCATTCCCTTCTTGATTTGTTTCAGAAATAACATACTAAGACCATTATTGGTTTAAGTTGTTTCCCCATCATACTCAAATGTTTCTTGCAACAAACAAGTTTCAACGTTTTCCCATCATTTTTCTAATAAGAAGAATGGTAACCCGTTTCTCATTGAGGGAATGACTTCATGCTCTAAAACACTTAAAAAACAACAACAACAACAACAACAACAACAATAATAATAATAATAATAAATAATCATGATTACAACTAACCAAAGAAACATATACATATCTAAGCAGAAAATGTCAAAAAGTAGAACTGAGAATGTTACAAGCAGAAGCAAACCACAGAACCAGGTTTAACACATAAAACAGTACAAAAACTAAGCATTGAAATAGAATCACAATAAAATTAACAGAAAGGACATTATGATGATAATCATGAAAAATATAGATGAAGATAAGCTCTTACATCCAAAGCCTAGAAAGCGCACCTTGTTACTACTGTCCCATCTTTTTCATGCCGAGCAATCTTTTCTTCAACACTCTAAAGAAAACAAGTATATGTTCTGGTTGAAAACCAATAGAAAAAAGAAAAGAAGAAAAGCCTGACAATAGTAAAAGGATAGGATAAAAAATAGCACAAACGCCAATAACTTTTCAATAGCATATATATATATATAGCAGACTAAAGGCAAACAACAGTCTACCAGTTCCAAATTCAAAGGAGCAAAATAGTGTTTCACATAAAAGAAACATATGATATGGTACCCACTATCAAACTAATCAAAAGCATCGACTAATTTACTCAAAAAGGACCAAATTTTGAGCATGAAAGAGTCGAATAAAAGTAACCCATATCAGAACTAATGACATAAAGCTTGAAATAAAATGATGAAATTAATAAAGAGAGCTTTATACCTTGGAAAGGGTATTAGCCAAAACTGAGGATGGAATCCCAAATTAGTATTTGTAATGTCTTCTCCTCGGTTTCAGCCTTGGGGCTTCTGGGAAAGTTGGAAGCTTGAAAGTGTGGGTAGGTGAAAGAAAAGAGCCATTTTAGCCTTCACAGGAAACTAGACGAGAGCAAAGGGAAAAATAAAACTAAACAATAGGGTTTGTCAAAGGGTTAGTCAGGATAGAAGCATGAAAAAGAGAGAGATGGATGGAAGGAAATGGGAAGAAGAATGAAAAAAAGAAGATGATTAAGATGTGACAATGAAAAAGAGGAGAAGGTTGGAAGGAAATGGGAAGAATGAAAAAAAGAAGTTGCTTCAGACGTGAGAACGAAAAAGAGGGAGAAGGGTAAAGTTGAAACTCACACACGCTGAATGGGTATTCCGTGGATAGAGTGCCGAATGGTAAACGCCAGTTTTGCCTTGAATAAGGCTGTATAGAATAGGGCTCTAATAGCCTATTACAACCAACCAAACAATGGAATAGGGATGGGCCACTGAATTCACCTGTAATGGTTTAGCATTATAGCCAACCAAACATGCTGTAAGTGTTTTAAGTATATGGCATGTATAGGATTATGGTCATTTTGATATATAGTTTGATAATGAATTTGGTCATTTGAAATTTCTTGTAAATGTTAATGTTTTGGTTTTGTATATAGCCATGTGAGTTGGCTTATGTTGGTTGATTTGGTTGTGTAAATATATATGCAAATAGCCTTTTTCTTGTGTTGATAATTGCTATATTAAGTCTTGTGGTGAATGGTTGATATTTGAGAAGTTACATGCTTGTGAGTTTGGCCAAAATGATGCATGTTGAAAGTGCCCATTTAGTTGAATTATGAATGTGAATTTGGTATTTATGGAATGGCCTATTTTGTTATTTGGGTGTATTGTGGATGATGATATAGAACTAGCATGAATTAGGCTTGTTTTAATTGGTTTGAATGCATATTTATGCCATGTTTTAATTGGTATAAGTGTGTGTAAATTTGGGTGGCAAGATGGCTTGGTAAATAGCCCATTTTTGTCCACATGGGCAGAGACACGGGTGTGTGTCTCAGCCGTGTGTGACACACGGTCAAGTTACACGGCCGTGTGTCCCTTGGTGTTGAATTACAAATCAAGTCAGTATGTTTCACATGGTCTAGCAGACGGGTGTATGAATTGGCCGTGTGGTATAAGTTAGTATACCCTACAGGTTTGGCATGGCCTAGCACACGGCCTGGCACACCGGCGTATGTGGCCATTTTTAGGGCACATGGGCTAGCCATATGGGTATTTGTGTTGGCCATATGACCCAAGTCAGAGAGTTACACGGGGTCAGACACGGGCTAAGTCACGGCCATGTGATCCCATTTCGAATGTCCACACGACCTATGACACGGGTGTGTCATCACACGGTCGGGCCATACGGGCGTGTGTCCCCTGTATTTTGCAAAAATTTTCTAAGTGTTCCAAAAGTTTCCTAAGTTATCAGTTTAGTCCTGAACCACCACGAATACATGTTTTAGGCCTCGTAGGCTTATACTAAGGATGAAATGTATGTTGTTGAATGATGATTATTTTGAAACTTGAAAATGTATGTGTAATTGTATAAATCGTTTGGTAATGCTTGTAACCCTATTCCGATGTTGAATACGGGTGAGGGGTGTTACATTTATTGGTACCAGAGCTACGATTTAGTCGATTCTCGGACTAATGTAGCTTATTTGAGAGTCTAGCTATACATGCTATACATAACCTGTGATAATGTGATATCTCTTGACAGTTTTAATTCGTGTTTTCATATAGTAAATGGATCCCAATCGAGTTGTAGCTGATAATGTTGCGCCTGCATCCATTCACGGAGTAGTGCAATCAGAGTCGAGACCTGTATCAGGTAGCCAGGGAGGAAAGGCTAAAGAAGCCTTCTTCCAGATGATGAATGAGTGGTTTACGGAGTTTGTTCGAACAAACCCGATTGTTCAGCAACCTCTATCCTGATCTAATCCCCAACTGGTACTCGTAGCTTCTTAAGGTGTGGAACTTTTACGATTGAATAAGCCGCCAGTTGATAAGATTCGAAAACTCGGAGCCAAAGAGTTTAGAGCTAATGTTGACGACGATCCTGAGAGAGCCAAGTTTTGGCTTGAAAACACTATCAGAGTATTTGATGAACTTTCTTGCACATTGGCAGAGTGTTTAAAATATGCCATATCACTACTAAGAGACACTGCATATCAATGGTGGAATACTTTGGGGTCCGTCGTATCGAGAGAAAGAGTTACTTGGGAATTCTTTCAAGTTGAGTTTAGAAAGAAATACATCAGTCAACGGTTCATTGATCAAAAGCGAAAAGAGTTTCTTGAACTGAAATAGGGTCATATGTGTGACAGCCCAAAGTTGACCCTAGTCGGGAAGTGGTTTCGGGACCGCTAAACCGAGTCACCGAAATGTTTGAATGTGATACTTATTGTGTAGAATATGTAATTATGAATGTGTGAAAATTTCAAGCTTCAATTTGGTTGATTTCATGTGAATTTAGTCAATAGGACTTATGTGAGAAAATTCTAAAATGTGATAGGTCAATGTGTGAGGACCTACTAGTGCATGTGGACAAAGGGGGGGACTTGCATGTCAAATTCCCCCCCTAATGAGTAGTGGCCGGCCATGACAAGGAAGGATGGGCAAAACATGTCATGAAACATGTTTTGTTAGTGGAAGAATAAAATAAGGAGTATGGGTAATAAAGAAATGGAAAACAAAAGAAAAAAAATGTGTGTGTGGTGTTTGTCCCCCCATTGCCGTGAGCTAAACAAGAGAAAGGGGGAATTTGGTTCATCCTTTTCTCATCTTCATGCTTGCCAAAAACTAGAAAGAAAAACAAAGAAAAATTTTCTCATCCTTTGGTTCATCCTTGGCCAAAAATTTTAAGGAGGAAAGAAGAAGAAAGGTGAAGAGATTCGGCCATGCATGTAGCTAGGCTAAGGTATGTTTGATGATGTTCCATGAGAGGCATGCATGTTTTAGTTGTTAGCTTGAGTTCTACCTAACCCATGGTCTAAATCTTGCTATGTGATGGAAATGGCACTTGACCATGGATGAATCATTCTTGGTTGATGTTTGATGTTGTGGTGATGAGGCATGAGGATGAGTTAAGATTCGGCCTAGGTGGAGGTTGTGTTAATGCCATTGCATGCAAAATATGAAGCTTGTTAATGATGCATGTGATGATGGCTTGATGATTCTTGAACCTCCTTTTTAGCATTTTTTGTTGTGTGAGCACATATGTGCATTGGTTGCTAAATGGAGAAGAATCGGCTAGCAAGATGTGTGCTAAGGCCGAATGTAACTTTGCATGTTAATGAGCAATGCATGTGTTAAATTGATGAAAAGGGGGAGGATGCTTTACTAGTGTGTACATGTGTGTATTAAGTGTTGAAATCGACCCCAAAAATGGACATGCATATTCGGTCAAGGGCAAGAAATTAGCTAATATGTGGTGTTGATGCATGATTTTTGCATGTATGAGACTTTAATGTCTAATGTATAAATATGGGCTAAGTGCCTTGTGTTCATCTTTTGATGCCTAAAATGATGAAATCAATTTATTTGTTTGATTAAGCTCAAGAGCAAAGGGGAAATAAAACCGATAAAGGGAAGGAAAAAGTGGTTGAATAGCTAGCGGAATCGTTCGACAACACCCGAGGTAAGTTCTTGAGTAAGAGAGCTTAAATTTCGATGTGATTAAATCATGCTCTATGTGTGGCTATTGAGCCGAATGTGCAAGGACAATATGTGCCTTGTGTTTGAGTTTCGTAAACGAAAATGAAATATGAATGTGCTATGAATTATTGTTAGATGTGCATGATTAATTGAATGCTGTCCGGGCTAAGTCCCGAAGGCTTTGTGCTAAGTGAATATATCCGGATTAAGATCCGAAGGCCTTTGTGCGAGATACTAAATCCGGGTTAAGTCCCGAAGGCATTCGTGCGAGTTATTAAATCCGGGTTAAGTCCCGAAGGCATTCGTGCGAGTTATTAAATCCGGGTTAAGTCCCGAAGGCATTCGTGCGAGTTGTTAAATCCGGGTTATGTCCCGAAGGCATTGTGTGAGTTACTAAAACCGGGCTATGTCCCGAAGGCATTTGAACGAGGAGCTATATCCGGTTAAATCCCGAAGGTACGTGATTTGGTAATGAATGAGCTTGCTGTAAAATTCCAGCGAATACTCGAAAAACATCCCAATATGGGGATATGTTACGTATGTGTTGAATTTAATCGAGCCCTTACAAATAAATGTTCGCTCAGTTGATAAACGAGCTACCGGCCTTCGGCCAAGTTAGTTTATTGTGTATGTACATAAGGGTTGTTAATGTTGTGAAGCAAGTTTGATATCGGTAAATTGCGTATTATGAAATATTCCGTTTAGCTAAATGTGTGCTATTCTTTGTGCATGCTGGAATTCCTTGCTCAAACTTACTAAGCATAAATTGCTTACTCGTTACATTGCTCCTCTGTTTTATAGATTTTTGGTTCTCCAGCTATCGGACTCGGGATCTTGAAGTCGAAGTCGCCCACACTATCAAAGGCTCTTTTGGGTACTATTTTGGTTGAATTTTGTTATGGCATGTATAGGACTACCCATTGTTGTCTTTCGAGTACTTTATGAAATGTATAAGTGTACAGCCATGCGAAGATGGCTTGTAGAAGTGGAGTATGGCATTAGACCATTCGTATTTATGAATGTATAGATGGTTTCATGATGTAACTATGTTGGAATGGAAGTGTTGAGCAAATGATCAGCCACTAGAATGGCTAAGTATGATCATATGTGGGCTTATGTATGACAAGGCCTAGTTGGTCCATGAAACCCCAAATTAGGTAAGGTTCACTTTGAAAACAGAAGCTGATAGCAGCAGTGGTGTGGATTGGAAAAATCACAAGAATTCGTAGGAGTGGAATTAAATAGTGAATAAATTATGTAATCGAACCTTGATGAATCTACTTTCATATGGAAGTAACGAAACAATTATAGGAACAGTACAGAAAGAGATATTCGGGTTCTTGTGGAACAGGGCCAGAATAGTTTCTGGATTCACTGTTCCGCCTTTGGAAATTCACTATAAATTGACCAGAGATAATTAGGGGTCATACCATATATGTATGGATTCCTCTCTGAGTCTAGTTTCCATAGAAACAAACGGCATCAGTATTGAAGCTCTGTGCAGAGAGATATCCCAGTCGTAATGGGAAAAGGTCAGTGTAGTCGACCCCTGTAACATGGGAGACTTTGACTAATAAACTGTACTAGTTGGCCCGACCAAAAATTCTAGAAAAAAATCCATAGGTGGGGACATGAGTCTAGTTTCAGGGAAAAATCACAAAACTGATTTTTGAGTTGTGAAACTCAAGATATGATTTTTGAAGCGACTAGTACTCAGACTGGGCAGTGTCTGGAAAAAAATTTTTTCAAAGTTTGTTAACATCTCGTGTCCGACTCCGGTGTCGGTCTCGGGTTCGGGGTGTTACATTTTATTGGTATCAGAGCTACGGTTTAGTCGATTCTAGGACTACCGTAATGTTTTGGGTCTAGCTATACATGCCATTTTATGTGATTACTTGATAGTGTGGTGATTTCCGACAATTGTAAATGTGTTTATTTATAGTAATGGATCCCGATCGTGACCGAGAGGTAGCTGATGATCTTGAGAGTGTAGCGCCTGCTCCCGCACAAGGGACAGTGCCGGCAAACTCTCAACCTAATGCTAGTAATCAGAATGATGAAGCTAGACAAGCATTCTATAGCGTGATGAATGATTGGTTTAACCAATACATTCGAACTAATATGGCTGTTCCACAACCTCCATTCCTGAACAAATACTACCCCCGCACCTACAATACCGCCGGTAACGGACCAAATAAGGTCACATAAGCCCCAGTTGACAGAATCCGAAAACATGGGGCTACTGAATTTAAGGCTATGGATAGCGATGATGCCGAGCAAGCTGAATTTTGGCTGGACAACACTATCCGGGTACTCGATGAGCTATCTTGTACACCCGATGAATGCCTAAAGTGTGCTATCTCCTTGCTACGTGATTCTGCCTACTATTGGTGGAGTACTCTGACTTCTATTGTGCCCCGAGAGCAAGTAACTTGGGAGTTTTTCCAAACTGAGTTTCGGAAAAAGTATATCAGTCAGAGATTTGTTGATCAAAAACGGAAGGAATTTCTTGAGCTTAAGCAAGGCTCCATGTCGGTTACTGATTACGAGCGAAAATTTGTTAGACTTAGCAAATACGCTCGGGAATGTGTTTCGTCCGAAGCTGTTATGTGTAAACGCTTCGAGGATGGGCTGAATGAAGATATAAAAATGTTCGTTGGCGTTCTTGAAATACAAGAGTTCGTGGTACTTGTTGAACGAGCTTGTAAAGCCGAAGAGCTTAGAAAAGAAAAGCAAAGAGTTGATGAGGGAACTGGAGAGTTTCGTAAAACATCCTCGGGGAGGTCTCTTCAACAGACATCGAAGAGATTTCGAGATGATGCGGGCCAGTTTAGAGGCACTTCGGGCCTTTTTGGACGAGATCGTGATCGACCCCCTGTAGGTACACGAGGCACTTCGGTCGCCAGTGTTGGGAATGAACGTCGAGACAGGACGAAATGCCGATATTGCAGTAAATGGCATTCGGGGAGTTGTAGATTTCCTGACCGCTCCTGTTACAAATGCGGATCAGTGGACCACTTCATTAAAGATTGCCCGAGGTTGTCAGGACAGAATGCAAATCAGAGTGGGAGACCGGGTGCTACCACTGCTCGAGGTAGACCATCTGGAAATATGGGCAATGCTGGTGGTGGTCAGAGAGGATCTAGAGATGATATAACCAGATCCGAAGCCCGTGCGCCTGCTAGAGCTTATGCTATACGTGCCCGCGAGGATGCTTCTTCGCCTGATGTTATTACCGGTACATTCACCCTCTTTGATACTAATGTAATTGCTTTGATTGACCCCGGTTCTACTCATTCTTACATATGTGAAACCTTAGCATCCAGTAAGACTTTACCTATTGAGTCTACTGAGTTCGTAATTCGGGTGTCAAATCCCTTGGGTCGTTACGTGCTTGTCGACAAAGTGTGTAAGAAATGTCCCCTGGAAATTCGAGGTTCCTGTTTTCCAGCGGACTTGATGCTTTTGCCGTTTGATGAATTTGATGTTATCCTTGGGTTGGATTGGTTGACCGCGCATGATGCGATTGTGAATTGCAAGAGCAAGACTATTGATTTGAGGTGCGCAAATAACGAAGTAGTCCGAATTGAGTCTGCGGACTTGGAGGGGATGCCAGCTGTAATATCAGCAATGTTGGCACAGAAATATGTAAGAAAAGGGTGCGAAGCATACCTTGCATATGTGCTTGATGACAAAGAATTAGAAAAGAAACCCGAATCTGTGCCGGTGGTTTGTGAATACCCGGATGTTTTTCCGGAAGAATTACCGGGTTTACCACCTGTTCGGGAGGTAGAGTTTGGTATTGAGCTTGTACCTGGGACTACGCCGATTTCGATAGCTCCGTATCGTATGGCACCAACTGAGTTAAAGGAGTTGAAAGCTCAGTTGCAAGAACTGACGGATAGAGGTTTCGCTCGACCAAGTTTCTCACCTTGGGGTGCACCAGTATTGTTCGTGAAAAAGAAGGACGGAACCATGAGGTTGTGCATTGACTATCGTCAGCTGAATAAAGTGACGATAAAGAACAAATATCCGTTGCCGTGCATCGATGATTTGTTCGACCAACTGAAGGGAGCCTCAGTGTTCTCAAAAATAGATTTGAGATCGGGCTATTATCAGTTGCGAATTCGAGATCCAGATATTCCCAAAACTGCCTTCAGAACGAGATATGGTCACTACGAATTCTTAGTGATGCCGTTTGGGCTCACTAATGCCCCTGCGGTATTTATGGATTTGATGAATCGGATCTTCAGACCGTATTTGGATCAGTTCGTAGTTGTGTTCATTGATGACATTTTGGTCTATTCAAGAGATGAGACCGAACATGCTGGGTATCTGAGGCTAGTGCTGCAAATTTTGCGGGATAAGCAGTTATATGCTAAGTTCAGTAAGTGTGAGTTCTGGTTAAGAGAGGTTAGCTTCTTGGGTCATGTGGTATCCGCGTCGGGTATTCGAGTTGACCTGAACAAAATTTCAGCCATACTTGACTGGAAACCTCCGAGAAATATTACTGAAGTTCGGAGCTTTTTGGGGCTCGCCGGTTATTACCGACGATTTGTGAAAGGTTTCTCGATGATAGCCACACCAATGACGAAGCTACTTCAAAAGGATGTTAAGTTCGAGTGGACGGAGAAATGTCAGAAAAGTTTCAACCAACTGAAAACTCATTTGACTGAAGCTCCAATTTTGGTGCAACCCGAATCAGGTAAAGAGTTTGTCATTTATAGTGACGCATCCCTACTTGGGTTGGGTTGCGTATTGATGCAAGAAGGTCGAGTCGTGGCCTATGCGTCGAGACAATTGAAGCCACACGAGAGGAATTATCCGACCCATGATCTCGAACTAGCTGCCATCGTGTTTGCTTTAAAAATATGGCGACATTATCTGTTTGGTGAGAAGTGCCATGTATTTTCGGATAACAAAAGTCTCAAATATTTGATGACTCAACGAGACTTGAATCTGCGACAAAGACGTTGGCTTGAGTTGTTGAAAGATTACGAGCTTGTCATTGATTACCACCCGGGAAAGGCTAACGTGGTTGCGGACGCCTTAAGCCGGAAGTCATTGTTTGCTTTACGAGCGATGAACGTGCATTTGTCTGTTCTACCAGACAGTGTGTTAGTAGCTGAATTAAAAGCTAAACCATTATTGACTCACCAAATTCGTGAAGCTCAGAAAGTCGATGATGAATTGGTTGCAAAACGGGCTAAGTGTTTCCGAACGAGGAATCGGAGTTTCAAATTGATGATGATGATTGTTTGAGGATCAGAAATCGTTTGTGTGTTCCAAGGAATTCGGAACTCATTTCGATGATTCTGAACGAAGCCCATTGTAGCCGAATGTCAATTCACCCGGGGAGTACGAAAATGTACAACGATTTGAAACGTCAATTTTGGTGGCATGGTATGAAACGGGACATCTCCGACTTTGTTTCGAGATGTTTAATATGTCAACAAGTGAAAGCGGAACATCAAGTGCTTTCAGGATTACTCCAGCCGATCATGATACCCGAGTGGAAATGGGATCGAGTCACAATGGACTCTGTGTCCGGACTGCCCTTGTCAGCAAGTAAGAGGGTTGCGATATGGGTT
The DNA here is from genome assembly GCF_007990345.1 of Gossypium hirsutum. NCBI lineage: Eukaryota > Viridiplantae > Streptophyta > Magnoliopsida > Malvales > Malvaceae > Gossypium > Gossypium hirsutum. The sequence continues at coordinate 80,083,926 of NC_053428.1, forward strand.
ATTGTTGATAGACTGACTAAGTCGGCTCATTTCATCCCCGTACGTACGGATTTTTCATTGGATAAACTAGCTGAATTGTACGTTTATCAAATTGTGAGATTACACGGGGTACCTGTTTCTATCGTGTCGGATAGAGATCCGAGATTCACCTCACGATTTTGGAAGAAATTGCAAGAAGCTCTGGGTACTAAGCTGCATTTTAGCACTGCTTTTCACCCCCAAACCGATGGTCAATCCGAGCGGATAATTCAGATACTTGAGGATATGTTGAGATGTTGCATCCTCGAGTTCAGTAGTTCATGGGAACGGTATTTACCTTTGATTGAATTCGCTTACAACAATAGTTTTCAATCAAGTATTAAGATGGCACCTTATGAGGCTTTGTACGGTCGTAAATGCCGTACACCATTGTTTTGGACCGAGCTCGGTGAAAGCAAAATTTTCGGAGTTGATTTGATTAGAGATGCTGAACAGAAAGTAAAGGTAATCCGTGAAAGTCTGAAGGTATCCACGGATCGTCAGAAATCGTACGCAGATTTGAAACGAAAAGACATCGAGTATCAGGTGGGAGACAAAGTGTTCCTTAAGGTTTCACCTTGGAAAAAGATACTCAGGTTCGGCCGTAAGGGCAAGTTGAGCCCAAGATTCATTGGGCCGTACGAAATCTCCGAACGAGTTGGTCCGGTTGCGTATAGATTGATTTTGCCCCCGGAGCTTGAAAAGATTCATGACGTCTTTCATGTTTCGATGCTTCGACGCTATCGATCTGATCCATCGCACATAATTAGCCCATCGGAGGTTGAAATTCAAGTCGACATGAGCTATGAAGAAAACCGATGCGTATCCTAGCTCGTGAAGTGAAGGAGTTGCGAAACAAAGAGTTCCGCTAGTAAAGGTGTTATGGCTCAAACTCGGGATCGAGGAAGCTACTTGGGAGACCGAGAGCTCGATGAAAGAACGATACCCGAACCTATTTACCGGTAAGATTTTGGGGACGAAAATTTCTTAAGTGGGGGAGAGTTGTGACAGCCCAAAGTTGACCCTAGTCGGGAAGTGGTTTCGAGACCGCTAAACCGAGTCACCGAAATGTTTGAATGTGATACTTATTGTGTAGAATATGTAATTATGAATGTGTGAAATTTCAAGCTTCAATTTGGTTGATTTCATGTGAATTTAGTCAATAGGACTTATGTGAGAAAATTCTAAAATGTGATAGGTCAATGTGTGAGGACCTACTAGTGCATGTGGACAAAGGGGGGACTTGCATGTCAAATTCCCCCCCCTAATGAGTAGTGGCCGGCCATGACAAGGAAGGATGGCAAACATGTCATGAAACATGTTTTGTTAGTGGAAGAATAAATAAGGAGTATGGGTAATAAAGAAATGGAAACAAAGAAAAAAAATGTGTGTGTGGTGTTTGTCCCCCCATTGCCGTGAGCTAAACAAGAGAAAGGGGGGATTTTGTTCATCCTTTCTCATCTTCATGCTTGCCAAAAACTAGAAAGAAAAACAAAGAAAATTTTCTCATCCTTTGGTTCATCCTTGGCCAAAATTTTAAGGAGGAAAGAAGAAGAAAGGTGAAGAGATTCGGCCATGCATGTAGCTAGGCTAAGGTATGTTTGATGATGTTCCATGAGAGGCATGCATGTTTTAGTTGTTAGCTTGAGTTCTACCTAACCCATGGTCTAAATCTTGCTATGTGATGAAATGGCACTTGACCATGGATGAATCATTCTTGGTTGATGTTTGATGTTGTGGTGATGAGGCATGAGGATGAGTTAAGATTCGGCCTAGGTGGAGGTTGTGTTAATGCCATTGCATGCAAAATATGAAGCTTGTTAATGATGCATGTGATGATGGCTTGATGATTCTTGAACCTCCTTTTTAGCATTTTTTGTTGTGTGAGCACATATGTGCATTGGTTGCTAAATGGAGAAGAATCGGCTAGCAAGATGTGTGCTAAGGCCGAATGTAACTTTGCATGTTAATGAGCAATGCATGTGTTAAATTGATGAAAGGGGGAGGATGCTTTACTAGTGTGTACATGTGTGTATTAAGTGTTGAAATCGACCCCAAAAATGGACATGCATATTCGGTCAAGGGCAAGAAATTAGCTAATATGTGGTGTTGATGCATGATTTTGCATGTATGAGACTTTAATGTCTAATGTATAAATATGGGCTAAGTGCCTTGTGTTCATCTTTTGATGCCTAAAATGATGAAATCAATTTATTTGTTTGATTAAGCTCAAGAGCAAAGGGGAAATAAAACCGATAAAGGGAAGGAAAAAGTGGTTGAATAGCTAGCGGAATCGTTCGACAACACCCGAGTAAGTTCTTGAGTAAGAGAGCTTAAATTTCGATGTGATTAAATCATGCTCTATGTGTGGCTATTGAGCCGAATGTGCAAGGACAATATGTGCCTTGTGTTTGAGTTCGTAAACGAAAATGAAATATGAATGTGCTATGAATTATTGTTAGATGTGCATGATTAATTGAATGCTGTCCGGGCTAAGTCCCGAAGGCTTTGTGCTAAGTGAATATATCCGGATTAAGATCCGAAGGCCTTTGTGCGAGATACTAAATCCGGGTTAAGTCCCGAAGGCATTCGTGCGAGTTATTAAATCCGGGTTAAGTCCCGAAGGCATTCGTGCGAGTTATTAAATCCGGGTTAAGTCCCGAAGGCATTCGTGCGAGTTGTTAAATCCGGGTTATGTCCCGAAGGCATTGTGTGAGTTACTAAAACCGGGCTATGTCCCGAAGGCATTTGAATGAGGAGCTATATCCGGTTAAATCCCGAAGGTACGTGATTTGGTAATGAATGAGCTTGCTGTAAAATTCCAGCGAATACTCGAAAAACATCCCAATATGGGGATATGTTACGTATGTGTTGAATTTAATCGAGCCCTTACAAATAAATGTTCGCTCAGTTGATAAACGAGCTACCGGCCTTCGGCCAAGTTAGTTTATTGTGTATGTACATAAGGGTTGTTAATGTTGTGAAGCAAGTTTGATATCGGTAAATTGCGTATTATGAAATATTCCGTTTAGCTAAATGTGTGCTATTCTTTGTGCATGCTGGAATTCCTTGCTCAAATTACTAAGCATAAATTGCTTACTCGTACATTGCTCCTCTGTTTATAGATTTTGGTTCTCCAGCTATCGGACTCGGATCTTGAAGTCGAAGTCGCCCACACTATCAAAGGCTCTTTTGGTACTATTTGGTGAATTTTGTTATGGCATGTATAGGACTACCCATTGTTGTCTTTCGAGTACTTTATGAAATGTATAAGTGTACAGCCATGCGAAGATGGCTTGTAGAAGTGGGAGTGTATGGCATTTAGACCATTCGTATTTATTTTGAATGTATAGATGGTTTCATGATGTAAAACTTATGTTGGAATGGGAGATGTGGTCTGATGCAT